>NC_057803.1:73927366-74155000 GCF_018294505.1 Triticum aestivum | reverse complement strand
ATATACCTACGTACCCCCAAACGATTAGATACGGAGCCAAAACCCTAATTCCACCGTCGTAACTTTCTGTATCCATGAGATCCCATCTTGGGGCCTGTTCCGGAGCTCCGCCGGAGGGGGCATCCATCACGGAGGGCTTCTACATCAACACCATAGCCTCTCCGATGAAGTGTGAGTAGTTTACCTCAGACCTTCGAGTCCATAGTTATTAGCTAGATGGCTTCTTCTCTCTTTTTGGATCTCAATACAATGTTCTCCCCCTCTCTTGTGGAGATCTATTCGATGTAATCTTCTTTTTGCGGTGTGTTTGTTGAGACCGATGAATTGTGGGTTTATGATCAAGATTATCTATGAACAATATTTGAATCTTCTCTGAATTCTTTTATGTATGATTGGTTATCTTTGCAAGTCTCTTCAAATTATCAGTTTGGTTTGGCCTACTAGATTGATCTTTCTTGCAATGGGAGAAGTGCTTAGCTTTGGGTTCAATCTTGCGGTGTCCTTTCCCAGTGACAGTAGGGGCAGCAAGGCACGTATTGTATTGTTGCCATCGAGGATAACAAGATGGTTTTTTTTATCATATTGCATGAATTTATCCCTCTACATCATGTCATCTTGCTTAAGGCGTTACTCTGTTTTCATGAACTTAATACTCTAGATGCATGATGGATAGCGGTCGATGAGTGGAGTAACAGTAGTAGATGCAGGCAGGAGTCAGTCTACTTGTCTTGGACATGATGCCTATATACATGATCATACTTAGATATTCTCATAACTATACTCAATTATGTCAATTGCTCAACAGTAATTCGTCCACCCACCGTAAAATACTTATGCTCTTGATAGAAGCCACTAGTGAAACCTATGGCCCCCGGGTCTATCTTCATCATATTAATCTTCCAATACTTAGTTATTTCCTTTGCTTTTTTTTTACTTTGCATCTTTATCACAAAAATACCAAAAATATTATCATATCATATCTATCAGATCTCACTCTCGTAAGTGACCGTGAAGGGATTGACAACCCCTTATCACGTTGGTTGCGAGGAGTTATTTGTTTTGTGTAGGTACTAGGGACTTCGTGCGTGGCCTCCTACTGGATTGATACCTTGGTTCTCAAAAACCGAGGGAAATACTTACGTACTTTGCTGCATCATCCTTTCCTCTTCAAGGAAATCCAATGCGGTGCTCAAGAGGTAGCAGGAATTCCTTCAAAGTATCATACCATGCCCGTGGGGCCTGCTTGAGGCCATAGAGGGCCTTATTGAGTCTGAAGACTTTGTCAGGATGCTTTGGATCTTCAAAACCTGGGGGTTGAGAAACATATACTTCTTCCTCAAGCTTACTATTGAGGAATGCACTTTTCACATCCATTTGATATAAGATGATATCATGATGGTTAGCATAAGCAAGTAATATGTGAATAGCTTCAAGTCTAGCAACAGGTGCAAAATTTCATCAAAATCAATTCCTTCAACCTGTGTGTAGCCTTGAGCTACAAGTCGTGCCTTATTCCTCACCACAAGGCCATTTTCATCTTGCTTGTTGCGGTAGATCCACTTTGTGCCGATGATATTGTGCTTGCGAGGATTTGGATGTTTGACCAGTTCCCAGACGTTGTTGAGCTCGGATTGATGTAATTCCTCTTGCATAGCCTGAATCCACTCAGGCTCCAGAAATGCTTCATCTACCTTAGTGGGCTCTGTGATAGAGACGAAAGCAAAGTGCCCACAAAAGTTAGATAAATGTGAAGCTCTTGAGCGCGTGAGAGGACCTGAAATGTTGATGTCGCTGATGATTTTCTCAATTTGCACTTCATTTGCAATGCGAGGATGAGCAATTGTCGTTGAGGAATTTGATCAGCATTTTCTTCAGCACCATTTTCCTCATGTGCATCAGCATGACATTCTTCATGTTCTGGAATGACTTCTTCAGCAGATTCCTCGATAGGAATGACATCCTCAGTAGCCTTGGACTTAATAGATTCCTCAGGAGGTATTTCATCTGTCACAGGAGGTAGGTGCTCTCTTTGCGAGCCATTAGTCTCATCTAACCGCACATCTACAGTTTCAACAACCTTGTGGTGATAGGTGTTGAAGACTCTGTAGGTGTGCGAGTCCTTCCCATAACCGAGCATAAAACCTTCATGTGCTTTCGGTGCAAATTTAGAACTATGATGAGGATCTCTAATCCAGCATTTAGCACCGAAGACTTTGAAATAACTCACATTGGGTTTCTTGTCAGTGAGGAATTCATATGCAGTCTTATTAAAGAATTTGTGAAGATATACCCTGTTGATGATGTGGCACACAGTATCAATTGCCTCAGGCCAGAAGCGAGTAGGCGTCTTGTACTCATCAAGCATAGTGTGAGCCATCTCAACAAGAGTCCTGTTCTTGCGCTCCACGATGCCATTTTGCTGAGGAGTATAAGGAGGAGATAACTCATGAGTAATACCAAGTTCATCAAGATAGTCATCAAGACCAGTGTTCTTGAACTCAGTTTCATTATCACTTCTGATGTGCTTGATCTTCACACCAAAGTTGGTTGAAGCCCTTGAGGAAAATCGTTTGAAGACTTCCTGCACTTCAGTTTTGTAAGTGATGATATGCACCCATGTATATCGAGAATAATCATCAACAATGACAAAGCCATATAAAGATGCAGCATTAGTAAATGTGGCAAGTGAGTAGGGCCAAAGAGATCCATGTGAAGCAATTCAAATGGTCGAGTAGTAGTCATGATAGTCTTTGCTGGATGCTTGGCCTTGGTCATTTTCCAGCTTCACAGGCTCCACACAAATGGTCCTTGAGGAATTTGACACCCTCGATGCTAATGGCATGCTTCTTCTTCGCGAGCGTGTGCAGATTCCTCATGTCAGCATGACCAAGTCGTTGATGCCATAGCCAGCCTTCTGAAGCTTTTGCAAGTAGACATGTAGCAGGTTGTGGTCCTGTAGAGAAATCAACAATATATAAATCTCCTCTCCTAAAGCCTTCGAAGACTTCGGGATTGTCAGCTTCCATGATCACAACACAATGATACTTGCCAAAGACAACAACCGTATCAAGATCACAAAGCATTGAGACAGACATGAGGTTGAACCCTAAGGACTCGACAAGCATGACTTTGTCCATGTGTCGATCCTTTGAGATTGCAACCTTACCTAGACCCAATACCTTGCTTTTGCCTTTGTCAGCATAGGTGATATGCTTTAGATGTGATGGAGATAAAGCAGAATCCATCAATAAGCTCCTGTCACTAGTCATGTGATTTGTACATCCACTATCGAGGACCCACTCAGTGGCTTTGGGTTGATCATCCTGCAGATGAATAGTGCAACTTACGAACTCATATACTTCATCAGTGAAGAATATGGTATCAGTTTCATCAGATCAATTTCATCAAGCAATAGAACAGATAAAGCAGTATGAGGACGTGAGAAATGAAAATTCATTTCTTCATGATTAGCTTGCATCCTTTCAAGCAAATTCAGGTCTCCAGCAAATTCTTCAGACAATTAAGTTCGTCTAGAGACTTGACCCTGCATAAGTGATTAGTTCTTTTTCTTCACCACCCACATCTGAAGGGGTGGCAAAGAGTTTATCATTCTGCGAGCTCCATAAGAGAAAGGTGGCATAGATGCCAATCCACTTCATTTCACATAAGAGGGGCTAGGTTAAGCATAAGAGTAAGTAGAGAAATTCTTCGAGGACTTATGAACATAATGATTTGAAGAATAATGCACATATCCATAATCCTTAGATCTTCCCTGCGAAACAGACGGGTTAGCACGATGATGCTCATATGAGGACTTTGATCCTTTTGAGGAATTTGATCCTCGTGAGGAGTTTGGTCCATATGAAGAATTTGATCTGGGGTTCCTATTCTTCACAGGTGGGGTCATGATGACATTCACCTGAAGATTTTCAAGGCACCTTTTGGGAACCCAGATTTTCTTCATAGGAGAGCCATTCATGTAGTTAGTGCCAACATATCTAGCAAATACTTCACCATTTTGATTTTTGAACATTTTATAGTTGGAGTCAAATGACTCATCAGAAGAATATGAAGATTCACATATAAAGCCAGATAAAGTAGATGGATCCACTAAAGGTCCCTTTGCAGCAACCCATGAGGTTTTGGGATACTGCTCAGGTCTCCAGTAGGTCCCATCAGCATTGAGTTTCCTCTCAAAGGCAATACCCTCTTTCCTAGGGTTCCTATTGAGGATCTGCTTTTTAAGCACGTCACAAAGAGCCTGATGCCCTTTGAGGCTTTTGTACATGTCTGTCATATACAATTCCTTCAGACCTGCATCATCAGTGATACTAGCAATGTCCTAAGATGAGGAATTAGTGATAGCAGAGGCAATTGAAGAATTTGCAGCAATGGAAGTATTTGAGCATTCAGGTGAAGAATTAGCAGTTTCACGTTCAATGCACTTCAAACATGGAGGAACAAACTCTTCCTGAGTAGCGCTGATCTGTTGAGCAAGTAATGAATCACGCTCCTTCTGAAGATCTTCATAACTCACTCTTAACTGCTCAAGATCTTGCTTTCTTTGAAGAAATTCATACGAAAGCTTCTCATGATCAGATAAGAGAGTGTTATGATGACTCTGAAGATTATCAAACTTGGACTGGAGTTCCTGAAGACTTTCAGCCAAAGCTTTGGAACGATCCATTTCTTCACCCAACATATCGTCGCTCTCATTTAGCATGTTTTGAACTTTTTCCAAAGCTCTTTGTTGTTTAGTGACAAGGGAAGCAAGTTTGACATAACCGGGTCCAAATTCATCACCAGATTCATCATCACTGGACTCAGATAAGTAGCATTCAGTTACCTTGGCACCTTTTGCCATAAGGCATGGTGCAGAGGATGATGATTCTAGATTGAAAGTCATAGCCTTGCGCGATTCCATGAAGTCCACAAACCAGGGTTCATGGTGAGATCGATGACTTTCATAGACCTCAGAGAGTCGGTCCCAGATGAGTTTCGCATGGCTGAGATGCATAACGTTCCTGAATTGGTTTTGTGACAAGCTGGAGCAGATGACGTCCTTCGCCGTGAGGTTGAGTAGCATGTACTTGCGAATATCATCAGCCTCCGCCATCTTGCATAGGTCAGTAAGACCAATTTCGGTGACGGTCCAGAGTTCGTTGTTCATCGTCATGAGGCGCTTCTTCATCATGGCCTTCCACTTGGGATAATCATGACCGTCAAAGATGGGGCATGTCACAGTCTTCATTCCTGTGGTCGACATAACTAAAACTCCAGGTGATTAAACCAAAATCACATAGAACAAGGGAGTACCTTGCTCCGATACCAATTGAAAGTGCGTTATATCGACTAGAGGGGGGTGAATAGGTGATTTTTATGAATTCTTCACTGAGGAATTTCAGGGTGAGGAAATTCCTGAGTGAAGAACTACTTGCAGCGGAATAAGTACTCAGAAGTAAACAAAACAGAACATGAGCATGGTCTTCATGATGAAATGAAAACAAGCACATAGTACAGAAAGCATAAACACAGGATAACATAGGATGAAGACAAACAGACTGAAGAAATTGAACTGAGGAAATAGAGAAAGTCTTCAGTCAAAGTCTTCAAACAGATATGAACAAGCACACAACACAGAAATGAGGAAATGGAAGGGTTGAGGAAATGGAACCAGTTAGCTCGGTGTAGACAATGATTTGGTAGACCAGTTCCAACTGATGTGACAGTTGTACGTCTGGTTAGGGCGGCTAGGTATTTAAACGTGAGGACACACAGTCCCGGACACCCAGTTCTGAACACGCAGCTCAGGACACTTAGTCCTCACCGTATTCCCCTTGAGCTAAGGTCACATAGACCTCGCCCAATCACTCGTGGTAAGTCTTCAGGTGACTTTCAAACCTTCACAGACTCGGTCACTCGGAGATCCACAATTTCCTCTTGGATGCTCTAGACCATGACGCCTAACCGTCTGGAAGATGCACAGTCTTCAAAGGTAACAAGCGTCGGATCCACGCAGGATCAATCTCTTCAGTGATGCTCAATCACTTTGGGTTTGTAGGTGTTTGGGTTTGGGTTTTCCTCACTTGATGATTTTCACTCAAAGTCCCTGGAGGATGGGATGCTCTCAAATGACAAGTGTCAGTTTCTCTCGGAGCAGCCAACCAGCTAGTGGTTGTAGGGGCGGCTATTTATAGCCTAGGGAGCAGCCCGACATGATAAGACATAAATGCTCTTCAATGATATGACCTTTAGGTGGGTAGATATTTTGGGACAGCTGGCGCATAGCACATCAACGGGCGGAATTATGAGTACCAAATTCCTCAGGGCTATCATGTTCCTCACTGTGTAGGCAATCCACACTGGCGAATTTCTAACTCCTTAGTCAGAACAAATTCCTCAGAGACTAGAAGAACTTCGTCTCTGTCACTGAAGAAATTTACTGAGCTGTATGAGTTCCAATGGCTTCACTCGAAGGGATTGGTAGGTGTAGGATTTGAGTTGAGCATCACTTGGAAATTTTTCTTTAGAATTTTCTCGACCCCCTTTAATAGTAGGTGTTTCCTATGACTCAAGAAAGAGAAAAAGAAACCACGAAAACAAAATTCTTCATGCTTCATGTTCCTCGAATGAATACCAAGTCTTCAGGATCACACCAATTTCTTCACTTTCAAAGTCTTCAGAAATTCAAAGTCTTCAGTTGAAAAACTTCATTTTTAGGGGTCGACTTTCTCTGTAAATATCAAACTCCTCATAGACTTATAGACATGTGTACACTCACAAATGCATCAGTCCCTTAACCTATAAGTCTTTAATACACCAAAATCACTAAGGGGCACTAGATGCACTTACAGGGTGCTTGGTGTTGGATTGGTCTGGAAGGCTGAATATGACTAGCTTTTTGGTGTCGGTTCATCTTGTAGAAATGGACGTTGTGTCCACGACAGACTTTCTAAGCGTTTCCTAGAGCCGCATGCATTCTGTCAAAGGAGCCATTGCGGAAGGAAAAGACGTGCAGACAGCCTTCACAAAGAAAATGTGTACTAAAAACATGAATTTGGTGGGAAAATACGCCCCTTTGAAGCCTTGATCATCCTTTGATTGCCAGTGCAACGTTGTGGCATAATCATGTATTTCGGTTTTGTTGTTTTTTGTGTTCTTTCTTTGGCAAAATGTAGTATCCCTTTTTTGGGGAATGTCATCATGGCTAGCTTTATTGATTTGGCAATATCATTACATCGTTCACAAGAGCGTTTACAAGAATATCTGGGGTTTCCTCAACCCAATTACTAGATACATCATTATCATATGAATGTTTGGCTAAGAGGTGGGCAACACCATTTGCTTTCCATTGACAGTGCACAAACTCCACATTCCCGATCATACTTGCTAAGACAAAGCAGTCTGCAAAAATAGTTGTAGATTCACTCCATATCCTCTCCTGGCCTGAGCATGCATTAACAACTTGAAAGGCATCAGCTTCAATATGAATTGAGGTATATCCCAATGACTCCGCCAACTGAAGGCCATTTTTCATTGCCATTGTTTCCGCCATGTTAGCATCTATCACATGCGGGATTAGCGTACATGATGCCGCAATGAACGAACCATGGCTATCTCTGGTCACAACGTCTGTTGCTCCTTTTCCTTCATTCTCATGGAAAGATGCATCCACATTTATCTTGACTATTCCTGAAGGTAGTTTTTTCCAACATTGCTCTCCACGTGTAGTCCCATACGTGCTTGAAGAAGCTCTCTCAAAATTGGCGCAAATCGCCTGGACTGCAATAGCATTTCTTCTCATTGGGGGTACTGTCTCATTATGTGTTTGCCTTCTTAATTATGAGCCACCATAGATACCAGCATGTTGTAATAATCCCTTCGCTTATCCCAATGGTCGGCATGTGTGGTAACTTTGAAGGCGGGAGCCGCAGTATGTACTCCAGAACAGCGGAGCCTGATCGATCCACAAGACGGGCTTCTGCTATTGTGTCAGAAATTCCCAGTAACCTCCACATTTCCACCCGCTCTACCACAACTAAATAAGAGATGATGGATGTCTTCAGCCCCTTGATGGCAAATCGGACAACTTCATCAGTACCAACGTGCCTGTTTGCCAAGATTGATTTTAATGGGATTAATCCATGAAGGGCCCTCCAGCTATATTTTCACTTTTCCCGGGACTTTGAGCTTCCATAGGATTGTCCAAACTGGATTTGGCATTGATGGTCCTATTATTGCCGACAAAGATCTTGAGGTGAACTGATGTTTCCATTCATAATGGTATGCCGATCTTACCGAAAAAATTCCATTACTGTTGCCATGCCAGGCTACAAAAATCGTCAAATCCGTGGTGGCTTAAGGGAATTTGTAGGATCCGGCCAACATCCACTGGGTTGAATATCCCACATATTAAATCCTCGTCCCACTGCTCGGTAACTGGATCAATAAGTTCATTGACTTTAGTAATTATAGCACCACCCCTAGGGCGTAATAATTTGTATAGTGGGGCTCAAGGGAATCCAATGGTCCTCCCAAATATTGATCTTTTCCCCAGTGCCAATCCTCCATATGTGCCCATGCTTGAAAGTCTGAATACCCGCTACTAAGCTCTGCCAAGTAAAGGAAGATCCTTTGTTGGGCCCTACTTTTAAAATATCACTAGAGGGGTAGTATTTTGCTCTCAGTACCCTTGCACAAAGGGATTCAGGTTCATCAATCAGCCACCATACTTGCTTAGCTAACATTGCCAAGTTGGAAGAGTGGAGATCATGAAAGCCCATTCCTCCATCTTTTTCAGGGATATATAATTTCCACCATGCCCACTAGTGCATTCTCTTACTATTCTCATCATCTCCCCACCGGAATTTTGCTATAACATCTTTGATATCCTTGCAAATGCCTTTAGGGAGCTTAAAAACTCACATTGCAAAAACTTTGACGACATGTATTATCCCTTAGTCTAGTAAGGTTTTCGATCCGTTTTTCTTTATAAACTAGATCAAACTTTAACACCATGTAATGTTTTCCTCCTTGCTCCTCCCATGAGAAACTCCCACGCTAGGGCTCCCACTTACGCCGTTCTTGATCTGCCTTGTCTCATGTGGGCCTTCGAGCCATGGAGGTTCGATGGGAAGGCTCCTGCTTAGTTTTTTAGGTGTTTTTTATTAAAGTTTATGTCTTGTTCAGAAAGATGAGATGGCGGCAACTCTCTGAATATGGAATAATATTCTTCCCGCCCAGTCCCTGCCTCGATGGTGTGTCTAGCATCGTTGGAGGGCGTGTGGAGGTGTATCTCCGGCTGATTTCGCGGGACTCGATCGGTGTTTGTTTTCAGTGGATCTGCTTGGTTTTAGTCTTCATTTGTGTCCGTACAAGTTTGATCCTTTTGATGTACACTTCTCTTCATCGACGATGGCTGCTGTTCCGGCGTGTTGATCCTTTGGGGCCTTAACATGATGACTCCATGATTGTTTACTATAATAAGGTTTGCCCGGCTCCGGTGAGGCAGGGGCGATGACAATGGTGTGCATTCGGCTGCCTACAGTGCTTGTAGTTGTCGCTAGGTGGTCTATAAACATATATGCAAATTTTATTTCTTATTTTTTTAACGTTTTTTTGATATATTCATCAACTGTCATGGTAGTACAAAGAACACCAGAAGTAAAAAAATACATCTAGGTTCGTAGGCCACCTAGCGACGACCACACGCACTGGAGCGAGCCGAAGGCGCGCCACCGTCATCGCCCTTCCCTCATCGGAGTCGAGCAAGTCTTGCTGCAGTATAGACAGTTGAAAAGTCGTCGTGCTAAGGCCCCATAGGACCAACGCACTAGAACAACAAACGCCGTCAATGAAGAAAAGCGCAGAACGGAAGGATCCAATTCGTAGGCACACGAACACAAACGATTAAATACTGAATCCACGTGGATCCACCGAAGACGAACGCCGACCGGATCCCATGAGATTCGTCCGAGACGAACCTCCAACACGCACTCTGACGATGCTAGAAACACCACCGAAACAAGGGCCAGGCCACATAAAGCCGCCGCCTCGCATCTCTGAGCAGGACATAAACTCTAACAAAAGTAAAAAGAACATAAAAAAGGAGCCCTCCCTCCAACAAGAGTTGGATCCATCGCGCCTCCATGGTCTAAGACCACAGGAGACGAGGTAGACCGACGGCGGCGTCGGTGGGAGGCAGGAGAAATCCTAGCACGCTGGGTGCAGGTACTAATGGCCGCCGTGTGCCGTGGTCTTCTTTCTGTTTTATTTCCTTATATTCTTTTGTATTGCCACGATGCTTGATGAATGTAGATTGGAAATTTTTGAGAAAAATACCTAGATCAAACTTATTAGAAAAAATCACATCCAAGTCCCGTAGCCGTTTCAAAAAAGACACACAAGTTTTCCTTTCTTGCTCAAATTGCCCCTTCATCAAAATTGCTCAAATTTACTTCAAGTTTAAATCGACGAGGAGCGAAATCCATCCGGATCTGACGTCGTCACGCAAACCCGCGGCTAGTCCCGAGCTTCCGACCGTTCCCGTCGATCTCTATCGTTCTTTTCTTTCTTCCGCCTCCATCAATCAAAAAGTAAAAATAAATAGCAATTCTTCGTTTTCTTTCTTTTCCAAGATCAATCCTTCATTCTCTTTTAAGGAACCACACTTGCGAACCCTAGTTCGAATGTTGGATACAAAATTCGGTTTCCCTCCCTCCTCCCCCGCAGCCGCGCCCCCATCCCGAGCCCCGGCCACAGGCGCAGCGCCGAATCTCAAGCGGAGGAGGCGAGAGGGCGAGGGCGACGCCGGCGCCGACGCGGACATGAGAGAGGAGGCGGTGGAGCGGCTGCGCGGGGTGGTGCGGGACAGCGTCGGGAAACACCTCTACACGTCCGCCATCTTCCTCGCGGACAAGGTGGCCGCGGCCACGGGCGACCCCGCCGACGTCTACATGCTCGCGCAGGCGCTCTTCCTCGGCCGCCACTTCCGCCGCGCGCTCCACGTGCTCAACAACTCCCGCCTCCTCCGCGACCTGCGCTTCCGGTTCCTCGCCGCCAAGTGCCTCGTGAGCTCCACTCGCCACTCCCCCTCCCCCTTTCTTTTTCCGCTCCCGCATTTCGTCGAACGCGTCGCGTGCGTCCCGATTAAATCCAGTTTCCCCTTCCCCTGTTTCCTTTTTCTTTTAAGGATGGGCGTGTCCGCGCGTTCGGGCTTTCTTGCCCGTAGTTTGTTTGACCTGAAATTCTGTCAGGCGCCACTAGGTAGTTTTTCGGTCTAATATCTCGCGGGCCTTTTCAAGCATTCTGTAAAATTCGCTTGTTCTGCTTTCTGCAGGAGGTGTTTTGAGTCTGATTTGGCATTTTGTTACACAGGTGCTCCCCTAGTGGCTACATCTAGTGGTTTTGTTTCTGGCTTGTATAGAATCCCTAATGTGTTTTTAACTCTTGATTGAGTTGATCTTTCTCCCTGCAGCTTAGGATGGAAATTGGATTCCCTATGGGGAAAGGATCGAAATACCTCCTTGTAATTAGTCATTCAGTCTGATTTATTTCTCCAAATCCTGGCACCATGAATGCACTTAAGCTTCACGATCTTGTAAAACATTGTCTAATTCATGATTTATAAACAATGCTTTATGAGTGTTATAGAAAGATAGATTCTTTCGATGTTTCTTTTTTCCCTATCGTTTTAGTTTATTAACTTAGTGACATGATTTGCATTTTATGTTCTCATCTGCTGTATGGCTCACATTTTCTTTATTGGTCAGGAGGAATTGAAAGAATGGCACCAGTGTCTGATGATGCTTGGTGATGCCAAAGTTGACGAACATGGCAATGTTCTTGATCAGGATGATGGCAGTGACATCTATTTTGATAAGGACGCAGAAGATCACGAGATCAATGTGTGACTTCTCTTCTATTTCTCTCTGAATAATTGCTTTCACGGTTTCTTATTATTTTGACTCGTGCTTTTCCAGATCAAATCAGCTATATGTTTCTTACGCGGCAAGGCGTATGAAGCACTGGATAATCGTGATCTTGCTCGGCAATGGTGAATTCAGCAACTTCCATTTCCCCCCCTTACATTAAACTGCCTGTGTATATAACAAAACAGTATTACCAGCTTCAGTGTGTTCAGCGTTATTGCCGATTCATTTCTTTCAAGTTTTTCTTTTTCGTGCACCTTTTAAGTTGAGTGATAGTTTGGTTAAGCAGATGTGGTGACTCTGTCTGCTGTTCTGTCAGGTACAAGGCAGCAGTTAAAGTTGATCCGTTATGTTATGAGGTGAGAAGAATCATCTGACTCCATAAAGATAAGATATTCTGATGCTTGTTAGCTTTGTTGATTAAATGAATTGTCCCTTATAATTAATACCACATAAGAAAAATACCTGTACCTTAATTGTATTTGAATGCCAAATTCTATATCTACGAGTACATGCCATGAACCTGATTTTTTTAACCATTCTATTGGTTTTGCACTTGCCTTAACATGTCTAGTTGGGTATCTGAACCTTCTTATGGGCTTGATGCGCTGAGTCAGCTATGGCCCTAGGGACGATGCACTTTCTAGCATTGCAAATAAAATGCCGTAGGACAATACCCAACCTTTTATGCCCTGAAGCTGATTTCAGAATATCATGGATGTGGGTCATAGTTGTATAATTCTGCTACTTGTTGTCGTGAATGATAACAAAATAATTCTGTTACATCCTAATCTGTTATTGATCTTCCCAGCAGCGGAAAACACCATTAATCATCCATTGAAATTTGGTGTTTTATGTTATTTTCATTTGGTATGATCCTAACTGTTTTGTAATATACTTGTCAGGCTCTCGAATGCCTTGTTGATAACTACATGTTAACGTGCGAGGAAGGTAAGCTTTGAAAGTTCAAATCAGCCTTTTCATTCTTGTTTTGGGGTCTATCTTGAGGTTTGCTTATATCATGCATTGCATGCTATAGTTATGTCTTGCATTCTTTGCAAATAAGTAGTGCATTTGTTGTAATATTTGCTTATGTTGTGAATGCCAGTTTTATGTCTTGCATCGCTTTTCAAATATGGACTGCATTCATTTGGTATTTGCTTGCATTATTTTTTCTTTTGTTAAAGTTGTGCACTCAGTTATTTTTTCTTTTGTTAAAGTTGTGCACTCAGTGCTCTCATCATTGTAAGTATGTATGGGCTGGAAAATGCCGGATATGTATTAACTAGATAAGCTTGACAAAATCGGTCCATTCTTCTGTCTGTTAAGTGTCAAGTGCATCCTTTGGGATATGTCTGTTGATCATCTTATGTCTACTGTTATCATTTGGCTAGTTTATAGAAGAAATTTTTTTACCTGCAATTTCCTCTTTAGTTCTCACCTTATTGAACCCAAAGTATGATGCTGCACTATATTTCAGAATCTGAGTTATTGGCCTCTCTGAAATTCGGGAAAGAAGACGGGTGGCTGTCAGCATTCTACTCATGTTTGATTAGGAAGGTACTCAGCTGAATAATTATACCATGCTATACATTGCACCTGAATATACAACTAATCTTCTACCTCTTTATTGACATTTTTGTTGGTCTTGGTTTCTTTTACTGCCTTTTAGCATGAAAAAGAATATGTAGTGGAAGCAAAATTCAAGGAACTCGAACGCGAATCTTGCAGTATTTCTTCAAGTTCTGGTCAAATGATGAAAAATAACATCGATGTTTTGGCTTGCAAAGCTGAATACTATCATCAGAGTGGAGAATACCAAAAATGTTTTGAGCTCACATCTGTGTAAGTTGGTAACATTCCTGTTTCATTTTGTTTCCTCGACTAACGTTGATTTAACATTCTTATGATAATGTTTCTCTCAGTTTACTTGAAAGGGATCCGTTTCATTTAAAATGCACATTAGTGCATTTGGCTGCTGCTATGGAGCTTGGGCATTCCAATGATCTTTATCTCTTGTCATGCAATTTAGTGAAGGACTATCCTCAAAAGTGAGTATCTACCTTAATAATTGACCGAGCAATTATATATGATAATTTGTAATTTTTTCTACATGATCTCATAAGACAAACTCAGCAGTTCATTTGTGTATCAAACAGTTTGAGCCATATAATGACATTCTTATACAATATATGCATCTTCCTACAATCTACAGTATCTCAAACAACAAGATATATTATACTGGCAGCTTGTAGTCAACCATGTGTAAAGCATATATTTCTAATTTGTTTTCTGAACCATCTGCAGAGCTATTTCCTGGTTTGCTGTGGGGTGCTATTACTACTGCATTAAGAAGTATGATCAAGCAAGGAGATACTTTGGGTAAGCATATTGTCCTGTAAAGTTGTCATCACTGTCTTCATTTGAAGCTTTGTTATTCTTCATTTTTTTCACTCCGCACTCTTAGTGTGGAAACATGATACTAATTGCTATTTTTTATGTCTGGAAGAACTCTGGCACTTTCTTTGTTCTTTCTCTTGTGTTTCTTGATTAGAAGAATAGACATAATGCTCCCATTTCTTCAGATAATTCAGGATATGTTTTGGGATATTCAATTGTGCCCTCAAAGTTACCAAATGTACTCTACACTAATATATGTGTTTCCTATCAGCAAAGCTACAGGGTTAGATGGCACATTCCCTCCTGCTTGGTTTGGTACTGGTATTGCTTATGCTGCTCAAGAGGAGGGTGACCAGGCAATGGCTGCATTTAGGACAGCAGCTAGACTATTTCCTGGGTCAGTAACCCCTTTATTTTATTTGACATTCCAAAGTAACTGCTGATCTAAAGATCAAGTATTTCCCCCCTCTTATTCTGCTGTACTCCATGGAAGAATATTATTCTACTTTAGTTGACATCTGTATACTTCGTGTCAACCTTGGCCTCGGCTAGGCAACGTGCCACCATTTATCTCATAGGAGTACAATACAAGTAGTGATTATTCACACAGTTCATCTTGTATTTTGAGTATTCAACTCCAGACCGTGTTGAACTTCTCTCATCTCTTCAATTATGTCATGGATGTTTTTGTCTTTTTTATTCTGAAATCATGAAAAAAATTGCGGCACATGTGACAAGCTCTTCTATATTTATTAATCACAATGCTATCTAGATATTGATTATGAGAATTGTTCATTAGTTCCTACCTTTTATTTTGGGGTATAAGAGCATCTGCATCCCTACTTCCCTAGACACTAGAAAACACTAGAAGTGAGAGAAATTGGCTATCACTAATGCTAAAGGATGTGATAGATGCTAAGATAAAAACCTTAGCGCCATCACTACGCTTGGCACCTAATGCTAAATATAATTTATGAATTGTTATCTGACTCCTTAGGACCTATATAGGTGGTGCTAAGGAATGTGGCTAGAGAAGCTAGGAGAGGTAAATAGAGCGAAAGCTAATTTGTCTGCTTTAGGGTCTAACTTATAGGCACTAGTATGCAGGTCCTCTATGTATCTCTTATTTTGCTTAGTAATCTACACTGTACTTGTTTTTGTAGCTTTCATCTTACTACTTTCATTTTAATTTACATTTCAGATGTCATCTCCCTACTTTATACATGGGTATGCAATACGTGCGGATGCATAATTTCAAACTTGCGGAGCAGGTATACTTGAGGTTGCTTAGTAGTTTAAATTTGCTTGCAAAACTCTATTGTAACTGAGGAACACACCTTGAGCTAGCGTTTCTTCTCATTTACATTTGATACTTCCATAGTTTCACGGAAACTGTATGGTTTAATGCCGATAATGGAAAAATACATTTAGGCAAATGGAGATCCAAAATACATTTAAGCAAATGGAGATCCAAATGCTGATAGCTGTTGGTCAAATACATCAATGTGGATTCTTGGCATGCTGACATTAAGTGAGCGATCATATTGTTCAAGGAAGTGATACTTGTTGTAGCTCATGGTGAGATCATATGTAGTGCACCGACCAAACTTGTGCACTGGGCCCACCTGTGATTCTTCACCTGTTGTATTGCATGAAACTCAACCTGCCGTCCACTTCATCTCAATTTCGTCTAAGTTCTAGATGAAACTTAGATAAGTTGGACCGTGGATCCTGTTAGATTAAATACAAGGTTTCTTTTGCAAGTATGATGACAACCAAATCCCAACAAGATAGACAGCTGGTTGATTTTGATAAGAAAGTTCTTGTTGCAAAAATGGCAGCAGCCAACGGATCCTGTTCATCTTTTCTGAATCCAATGGATTGAGAGTCAACGGGTGTACTCTGTGCACCAGTTGGCTTGCTGCACTTGAGATGTCCTTGTCACGATGAGAACTATATTTGTAGTGTTAGAACCAGACCTGAGATGGAGGCAGAGAGGGTGAGCTGAACATGAGTGTTATTTTCTGAAGCTGTAGCTTCTTCAGCATGCATATAGGCACATAAATATAGTACATAGATTAGTTGGTTTATGAACCGGCTTTCTCCCCTAGCTGCTATTTCTAGAGTAACTAGTATTTGCATTATTTTCTAGCGGAACTATTTACTTAAACTTATAACATTTAAACATGGGAAAACATCAGTTGGGAACCCAAATGGAGGGCAACCTACATTGAAATGTATGGAATTTTAAAACATTTATCATTGTCTATAGATATAGGAGAGGCCGTATTCTATTTCCAGGCAAATTTCAAGATCAAGATCAATCACATTCGAAAGCTAGAAAGAAGATTTTTTATTTGGATGAGTACTGATTCATCCTTTTTCTTGCACTAGACCTTTTTCATATCTTCTACTGCCTCTGTCCCGAATTACTTGTCGTAGAAATGGATGTATCTAGAACTAAAAATACATCTAGATACATCCATTTCTGCGACAAGTAATTCGGGATGGAGGGAGTACTTCCTTCCGTTCACTATTATAAGATGTTTTGGATATTTCAATATGACTACATACGGATTGAAATGAGTGAACAAACACACTAAACGTGTCTACATACATCCGTTTTAGAAAAAAGTTAAAACATCGTATAACAGTGAACGAAGGGAGTGCATATGATGAGCTTGACTTGAAAATTTTATATGGCTATATGGATGCTCCTTTGCGGTCCTGTTATCTACATTTTTTCATAACATTCACACATGGTTTCCACAAAGTTTACACTCAAGGTGGGTTCCTTATGATACTTACCCGATCTTGCAAAGTATCTGTCCTGCTGGCTACTAAATACTCCCTCCGCCCCAAATTACTTGTCGCAAAAATGGATGTATCTAGAAGTAAAATACGTCTAGACACATCCATTTCTCCGACAACTAATTCCGGACGGAGGGAGTATAATGTCCTCATAAATGCAGTGAGTTCATGCCCAAAATTTTTAGCAAGTTGAATTCGAATCAGGTGGATATTGAACCGGGAAATTGAGGAATCTCTATGTATTTGATTTTTTCTCGTGCTCGAGCTTCTTTCATTTCAGCAGCTCTGCCAGTTTATAACTCCTAAGTTGACTTCTAAGATCTGAAATTCTTGTAGTCGACAAAGGATGCTGTTACTTCGATGGCACCATTTACTGCCACCACTAGCTTGCAGTTACCTTATAAGCTCATTTGCAATAAGCAAAGTTTTTTTGGTTGCCATTTCTTATTGATTCAGTTTGGTTTCTGTGCTGCAGTTCTTCATGCAAGCGAAGTCCATTTGTCCATCGGATCCACTTATATATAACGAGCTGGGTGTTGTAGCTTATAATATGAAAGAGTAAGAGCACTTCTCTGTTCTGAAGGCCTTTCTTATTCTAGTATGATGTACCCACCAAATACTTCACTTTAACTCTATACAGTTCGCCCCAAGAACAACTTCCCTAACGTCTGGCTAAAAGCTTATACAAAAATGTCATGTTAAGGCAGTCGAAAAAATTGCATTCATCACGGAGCTCCGGGACATCGTGAAATACACCAAACTAGAAGTTGTTAAAGTCTCAATGATGTTGCCCATGATGTAGATATTGCTTTTTTAAGTAGGCCATTGAAATTTTGAACACTTTTACGTGCATTTTGAACAAAATTCTTGATTTGGCATGGAGTCTTATGTGCAGAGCATGTTTGAAGTGGGGCAACCCCACAGCTCGCGCATGCACACATTTAGATTTAAGATCATACACATGGTCTGTGACGAATATTGTTTTCCTTTTTCTCATGCACTTCTCCATTCAACAGGCTTATGATATTTCATCTTGTTGGATAGAAAGTAACAAAGTAATTTCAGATATTTTTATGTGTTTTTTGCTCTTTAGACTTGATAATGTTATCTGTTCCATGTTTAGGTATCAAAATGCAGTTCAGTGGTTTGAGTTAACCCTGACTCATACTTCATCGTCCTCGAATGAAATGTGGGAACCAACAATGGTGAATCTTGGACACGCACTGCGAAAACTGAAGTAAGTGAAGACGCTGCATCCCATTGTTATGTTTTAGTCTATAAATCCACTGGCTTTTAACCTGTTTATGCTAGCTGAACTAGAGACTTGCCAAGACCAATCTCATTTACATGCTTCATTGATCATTGCCATTATATGCTAGTGAACAGAAAAATGCAAGGACATATAAAATGAAGTGTTGTATTTAGTTGACACATCAGCAGTTGCTCTGTGAACTTCTTAGGGTCTCTTTGGAAGGCAGGATTGAGAAACACATGAATAGGAAAAATATAGGAACCTGACAGGGTTGGCAGTGTAGAACAGAGGATTATAAAACATAAAAAAACTACATGAATAGTCGTTTCAATGAACTCAGGAAAAACGTCTCGATCCTAAGCGGTTGAGTCTTAAAAAGAGGTTGGAGTGGATGTTCAAATCCCTATGGAATTGAGGCATAGGAATCCATTCCATAAGAATTTGGGTGTCATCATTCCTTTGATCCAAAGGCAATCAGTAGGAAAAATTCTAAGGGATTGGAATCCCATAAAGTTCCTACAAAATTCGTACAATCTAAAGAGGGCCTTGTCGTCTACAAAATAAATTAGAAAAATATTTTTGGAACTATTACTTGACTATGCATGAGTGCTTTTAATTCTGTGGTATTGTTGTAGAGCCAAAATGAAGTTATGAACAACAACAACAACAACAACAACAAAGCCTTTAGTCCCAAACAAGTTGGGGTAGGCTAGAGGTGAAACCCATAAGATCTCGCAACCAACTCATGGCTCTGGCACATGGTTAGCAAGCTTCCACGCACCCCTGTCCATAGCTAGTTCTTTGGTGATACTCCAATCCTTCAGGTCTCTCTTAATGGACTCCTCCCATGTCAAATTCGGTCTACCCCGACCTCTCTGGACATTCTCCGCACGTTTTAGCCGTCCGCTATGCACTGGAGCTTCTGGAGGCCTGCGCTGAATATGCCCAAACCATCTCAGACGATGTTGGACAAGCTTCTCTTCAATTGGTGCTATCCCAACTCTATCTCGTATATCATCATTCCGGACTCGATCCTTTCTCGTGTGGCCACACATCCATCTCAACATACGCATCTCCGCCACACCTAACTGTTGAACATGTTGCCTTTTAGTCGGCCAACACTCAGCGCCATACAACACTGCGGGTCGAACCGCCGTCCTATAGAACTTGCCTTTTAGCTTTTGTGGCACTCTCTTATCACAGAGAATGCCAGAAGCTTGGCGCCACTTCATCCATCCGACTTTGATTCGATGGTTCACATCTTCATCAATACCCCTATCCTCCTGCAGCATTGACCCCAAATATCGAAAGGTGTCCTTTTGAGGCACCACCTGCCCATCAAGGCTAACCTCCTCCTCACATTTAGTAGTACTGAAGCCGCAAATCATGTATTCGGTTTTAGTTCTACTAAGCCTAAACCCTTTCGATTCCAAGGTTTGTCTCCATAACTCAAACTTCCTATTTACCCCCGTTCGACTATCGTCAACTAGCACCACATCATCCGCAAAGAGCATAGACCATGGGTATCTCCTTGTATATCCCTTGTGACCTCATCCATCACCAAGGCAAAAAGATAAGGGCTCAAAGCTGACCCCTGATGCAGTCCTACCTTAATCGGGAAGTCATCAGTGTCGACATCACTTGTTCGAACACTTGTCACAACATTATCGTACATGTCCTTGATGAGGGTAATGTACTTTGCTGGGACTTTGTGTTTCTCCAAGGCCCACCACATGACATTTTGCGGTATCTTATCATAGGCCTTCTCCAAGTCAATGAACACCATATGCAAGTCCTTCTTTTGCTCCCTATATCTCTCCATAAGTTGTCGTACCAAGAAAATGGCTTCCATGGTCGACCTCCCAGGCATGAAACCAAACTGATTTTTGGTCATGCTTGTCATTCTTCTTAAGCGGTGCTCAATGACTCTCTCCCATAGCTTCATTGTATGGCTCATCAGCTTAATTCCACGGTAATTAGTACAACTCTGAACATCCCCCTTGTTCTTGAAGATTGGTACTAATATACTCCGTCTCCATTCTTCTAGCATCTTGTTTGCATGAAAAATGAGGTTGAAAAGCTTGGTTAGCCATACTATTGCTATGTCCCTGAGGCCTTTCCACACCTCAATGGGGATACAATCAGGACCCATTGTTTTGCCTCCTTTCATCCTTTTTAAAGACTCCTTGACCTCAGACTCCTGGATTCGCCACATCAAAGGAGTTGTCCAGTTCAATGGTAGAACTCTCATTCTCCCCATTGAACAACGCGTCGAAGTACTCCCGCCATCTATGCTTAATCTCCTCGTCCTTCACCAAGAGTTGGTCTGCTCCGTCCTTGATGCATTTGACTTGGCCAATATCCCTCGTCTTCCTTTCTCGGATCTTGGCCATCTTATAGATGTCCATTTCGCCTTCCTTCGTGCCTAACCGTTGGTAGAGGTCCTCATACGCTCGACCCCTTGCTTCACTGATAGCTCGCTTTGCGGCCTTCTTCGCCATCTTGTACTTCTCTATGTTGTCTGCACTCCTATCCAGGTATAGGCATCTGAAACAATCTTTCTTATCTTTAATCGCCTTCTGGGCATCATCATTCCACCACCAGGTATCCTTATCTTCGCTTCTTCCCCTGGACACTCCAAACTCCTTCGAGGCCACCTTACAAATGCAAGTCGCCATCTTCATCCACACATTGTCCGCATCCCCTCCTTCCTCCCAAGGGCCCTCCTTAATGACCCTCTCCTTGAAAGCCTGAGCTACCTCCCCCTTGAGCTTCCACCACTTCGTTCTAGCGACTTTGGCTCGCTTATCCCGCTGGACATGAATCCGAAAGTGGAAGTCAGCAACCACCAGCTTATGCTGAGGTACAACACTCTCTCCAAGTATCACCTTACAGTCTAGGCACGCACGCCTATCTTCTCTTCTCGAGAAAATGTAATCAATATGGCTAGAGTGTTGGCCACTACTAAAAGTCACCAGATGTGATTCTCTGTTTCTAAAGAGGGTGTTAGCTACAATCATGTCGTAGGCTAGAGCAAAGCGTAAGACATCTTCTCCTTCTTGATTCCTGATGCCATAGCCAAAGCCCCCATGCAACCCTTCAAAACCTGTGTTAGATGTACCCACGTGGCCATTGAGGTCTCCTCCTATGAAGAGCTTCTTGCCAATCGGTACACTCCTAACCATGTCTTCCAGGCCTTCCCAGAACTCCCTCTTGGTGTTCTCATTGTGGCCTACTTGCGGGGCATACGCGCTGATAACATTGAGAACTAAGTCCCCAACTACCAGCTTGACCAGGATAATCCGGTCCCCACGTCTCTTGACATCTACCACTCCATACTTGAGGCTCTTGTTGATCAAGATGCCTACGCCATTTCTGTTTGCAGCCGTCCCCATGTACCACAGCTTGAAGCTGGTATCCTCCACCTCCTTTGCCTTCTGTCCCCTCCACTTGGTTTCTTGGACGCAAAGGATATCGATGCCTCTCCTCACCGCTGCATCAACTAGCTCCCAAAGCTTCCCTGTCAGAGACCCTACGTTCCAGCTACCTAAGCGAATCCTCCTAGGCTCGGCTAGCTTCCTTACCCTTCGCACTTGTCGAGTCAAATCCGAAGACCCTTGTTCATCATTTTCCACTACATCCGGGCGCCGATGTAGCGCGCCACCGAGGATGCGACGACCCTATCCTCGCTCACTTGCCACCGTATCCGGATCAAGATACGGCACGCCACCAGGGGGGTGACGGCCCGGCCCTTGCCCATTTGACACCACACCCGGGTTCTGATGTGGCGCGTCGTTGAGAGGGTTACGCCCCAACGAAAATCTTTTGGGTTTCATCTCCATAAGAGTGGCTGAGTCTTTTATGTTGGCTCGCCAAGCCTATCGCAACCCTCCTCCTTTACCCGGGCTCGGGACCGTCTATGTTGAAACAACATAGGCGGAGTTAAGTTATCAACCTTATCATAATTTCCTTAATATACAACCCATACATATAACCTAACATATTTTCATATTCTCACATATAGAAGCTTTTCTTTTGGATAAACTAAATCATTGGTATTTTGTTTCTTGTTGTGCATGGATTAGTACAACTAGGATGACTAGTCCTTTTTATTAGCTCTGATCAAAATGTATTAAAAAAAGAGATCATGTTATTTCCCAACTAACACTTGTTTCAACAGGCAATATAAAAAAGCAATATCATATTATGAAAAGGCGCTCACTTTTCCAACAAAAACTCTGAGCGCATTTTCTGGTCTTGCTTATACTTACCAACTTATGGTATTTCCCTGATCCTCTTTAATTTATTGTTTTGTAAAATGTTATTTCTACTGCAATGATATCCTCCTAATTTGTTATTGATAGAACCTGGAAGATGCAGTATGTTATTGATCATATCGCTTTGCTCATGAATAATTGTTTTATATCCATAATTTTGAAACTTGAAAACTTAGGCTCATATGCAGCCATATGGTTCTGTTACAACTGCCTATTTTGCACCAATGTGCGATATAGCTACAGGAACACTGCATTTCCCAAAAAGAACTTTACAGGGATTCAGCGAGTATAGGGTGTTGTAGAGAGGGGAATGAGGGGGCAGCAGTTAATGTTTGTGTCTGGGTTGGGCTTGTGCTGTAATTGGTAGTATCTTTTAAGTTGGCCTATAAATTCGTATTTCCGAGTCGATGATCCTGAGAGTTGATTTTTTATCCAATAGAGATTGAGTAGTTGCGCATTTTGAAGCTGTACAGAACTTGGTCGACTGAGAATTATAAATAGTTATTTCTTGGGTGACTTAGAAATAACAACCTATTCTTTCTAAGTTAAAAAATACCAGGGATACTTTGAGATACATGTACCTTAGTGTACCCCCACTCTTCTCTACTGAGTGCCAATGATTAGATGTAACCGTGGACCAGTCCATCATGACGGGATGCCATTTGTAAGAACTTGAGAATAGTGGGGCACTTGGTTTCAAAAGACCCGGGTGGGTACTGTTTTCAGTCACTATTTTGGCGCAGGCTCATTCTGGTTGTAATTTAAGCTCACTAACAAACTGAAACAATCAGGCAGGAAGGAGTTTAGAGTTACACACAAATATGTGCACTTGTAATTTGAAAGGAAACAGTATTCTTTAAGAAAAACTCCTGGTTTCAAGAATGAGAACGACGTCCTTCATTTATTTGTCCAACTTTGACACTTTTGACTGTTTGAGCTTAAGTATTGATAGTCATTTATTTCTGTGTGCATATTACTTCTAAAAATATTTGTTTCAATATTACAGGATGATTTTGAAGCTGCCATAACTTACTACCACAAGGTGAGTTTTTGTGTTCAGCCTTGTTGACTGTAAATGTTTTCATTGAGCTCTATCATCCAATAAGTTCGGGCAACAAAATGACTTTCTCTGTAAAATATATATTCACTGAAATCTCATTTTGTTTCCACGTCGTGTATAATCCATGGTTCCGTAACAAGGAACCAATAGAACAACAGACATGCTTCAAATTGGAACCAGCATATATTTCTTCAGTTTTATTATGCTTTTGTCAACAAGAGGTTGGAGTTGGACTAGGATTTTTCTTACATCTGCGTTTCTTTCAGGCTCTATGGTTGAAACCAGACGACCAGTTTTGCACTGACATGCTAACATTAGCTCTCGAGACCAGTTGCCAAAGCACCGCTCGGAGAAAATAGTTTAGGCATGATAGCTGTTTGCAAATTGCAAAAGCGCTGTTGTAACTTAAATGGGTGTTGCTCTGACATCAAATCCATTCATTTGTAGCCAATTGTTGTAAAGTCATATCTGTAGTATGTAATCGCTCTCAAGTTCATATGTAACCACCCAGACAGATTCTGGATTTGTGGTGCAATATTGAGATTTTGCTGAAATTTTCCAATGTAAATATTACAATTATTTTTAACAGGCAATGTCGTCCATGAATATCCTGTACTTTATTTTGTTACTTATTTCCCCCTTCTGTTGAGCAGTTATGTGGACCCTGACGCGGAATACTATCGTTTATTCGGGGGTTGACTAAAGTTCCGTTTGGGATATTGTGATTTCATTAATTAGCGTGGTAAGATGCATATAGATTTCCCTGCAAAAAAAAGAGATGCATATATATTCTTGTGCCCGTTTCCCTACTTTTGGATTCTTTTTGATACAACTTACCACATAGCACGTGGTTAGATTCTTGTGTCCTTGGTAAGACCTGTCAGTCTTGATGGTTCGATTTTGACTGAGTTCAGGTCAAACTGAAGGGGGTAATTTAGAGCCATTCTGAACAAAGAAGTAGCGCTAAGTGTGCTCACTAATTCCAGTCTCGTTGTGATTGAAACTTTTTCATCATGTGTTTTTTATCGTGTTCATCTTAAACGGTACGGTGCTGATTTCTGAAAGATTGCAATCTAACGGACGGGGTTTTGAATCTCCATCGTCTAGATTTCGGGTGAAAACCCGTCGTCCTTATAGCACCGCCCTTTTTATTGTGTGTGGATCTGGAAATGTTGTCTGTTTTCTACTAGGAGCCTTTCCATGGTGTGTCCAATTATGAAATCCCTTTTTCTGTTTTTAGGAGGCTGTCGGTGGTTGTGCCTTAGGACGCAAAACGCGAGTTCATTGATAATTAACTAACTACTAGCAGTAGTATAGTATACTATGGGCGTAACGAGATTTGATAATGCGGTCAGGCCAAAAAGGTGGTAAAGAGACTTGCACCAGACTCCTCCACCCGGGGGAGCCAGAGCGACCGACGCGTCGACCAAATTGTGGGTTCGCTAGCTGACCAATGCGCACAAAGGCGAGCCAATCGAGTGGCACATCGCCACCTTCCGCCACCACCCAACCCAACCCAACCCAACCATCACGAGAGAGAGAGAGTGAGGATAAAAAAAAAAGAGAACGCCATCCGAGAAGGACCTGAGCCAAACCCACCCCGCGGCCAGAGGCCAGAGCCAGATCTCCTTCCATCCTTCCTTCCTCCTCCGGCGCCCTCTTCTATTTCTATTAAGAAGGAAGGAAAGCAAGCAGGGCGCCACTCAGATCTCTCCGCCCCTTCCTCGCCCCCCTCGTGCCCCCCACCCTCTCGTCAACGCCGCCCCGCCCGAGGAGAGGAGGAAGGACGAGCCATGGCATCGCCGGCCGCGCGCGCGGCCTCGGCGCTCCTCCTCCTGCTCGCCCTCGCCGTCGCCGGCGTCCTCTCCGACGGCTCCGACCACCGCTACAAGCTCGGCGACCCCGTCCCGCTCTACGCCAACAAGGTCGGCCCCTTCCACAACCCCAGGTCAGCCAGATCTCCCTCCCATCCCTCCCATCCCTCCCTCCCTCACCGAGATCCCTTTCGGTTCATTCCCTGTCCGTGCGTGGGGGGTCGTCGGATCCGTCGGGTTCCGCGGGAGAGTGCGCCGTGCCGTCTATTGCTCCGGTCTGATACAATGGTCTGGGTTGGAGGGTTTACGCTGCGTCACGATGGTCATCACCGCCTAGTTTCGGGGGAGATCTGGCGGAGAGCTCCGGGGGTGGTGGATTGGGCGGCATCGCAACTGGTTCAGTGCGCTCCGGATCTCCTTCACGTAGGCTTCTATTTATGTCTGTCTTCAGTAGAGTGTCGTTTGTTATTGGTTCGGGCGCCAATTTTGGATGTATCGAACGAACACTTTTGTCTGCAGCGTTAGGAACCGGATCTGTTTGCTAAAGCAGATTTCTGCCCCTCTACAAACGTAGTAATCCTCACGCCTTGCTTCCTTTCCTTGCAGCGAGACGTACCGCTACTTCGACCTCCCCTTCTGCTCCCCGGGTTAGTTCCTCACCATTCCGTCACTTGCTTGGTTTAGTAAGTTCTCTCTCGAACTATGTAATGCTTATTATGTGTGGCTTTGATTTCAGAGAAAGTGAAGGAGAAGAGCGAGGCCCTCGGCGAGGTCCTCAATGGGGATCGGTTGGTCGATGCACCCTACAAGCTTGATTTCCGCACGGATCATGATTCCAAGGCGGTTTGCCCCAAGAAGCTTACCAAGGAGGACGTGGCCAAGTTCCGGAATGCCGTAGCCAAGGACTACTACTTCCAGATGTACTACGATGATCTCCCATTGTGGGGATTCATCGGTAAGGTCGAGAAGGGAGGCAAGCCTGACCCGAGCGAGTGGAAGTACTACCTCTACAGGCACATTATCTTTGACATCCTCTACAACAACGACCGTGTCATTGAGATCAATGTGCATACCGACCAGAGTGCACTGGTTGACCTGACAGAGGACAAGGAGGTTAATGTGGACTTCCTTTACACTGTCAAGTGGAAGGAGACACCTACACCGTTCGAGAAGAGGATGGAGAAGTATTCCAGCTCCTCCAACATGCCGCATCACTTGGAGGTCCATTGGTTCTCCATTATAAATTCTTGTGTTACGGTCCTTCTCCTCACAGGGTTCTTGGCAACAATCCTCATGCGAGTTCTGAAGAATGATTTTGTTAAGTAAGTTTCCACCAAACTTCATTTATGTGAATAACCGATTCACTATTGCTTCTACAATGTTAAGTTTTGGTGTACCCCTACTGCATTGCCATACATTACAGAAACAAACAAACTCACGATATAGGCTTTGTTTTATTCCTCAGTTCTTACTGCAAAATACTCATATCTGAAAGACTGTTTAGGGCCTGTTTGAATAGTATTATTCCGATAACGCAGGGATATACTATTTTTTTTGCAATTGCAATGTCATGTGATTAAGTTTGCACCGAAGGTTGTTTGATTGCACCATAGGAAAAACAAAGGAATCTTTCCAATAGGTTTCAAGTCAATGGGTCAAGTCCTACAAATCAAACAGAAGGAAATTTCCTAAGAATCTTTTGAATTAAAGAGTCCCTCTATCTTTTGGCAATCTGTCATGGATATATTTGTTCTCTTGTCGTGAATGGATATATTCTCTTACATCCATTATTCCATTTATCGATCCAGCCTAATTGCTTCCAGCCAGCTCCACCATTGATTCTTCCAGCGCTTATTTCAGCCAGATGTTAGAGATGGCAAAAGTTACTGTCCCTAGATTCTAATTAGAAAAAAGATTTTACAGTCCCCTTCTAAGTTCTCTTGGGTTGCTACTTAGCTCAATTTGGTATGGCTGGATTGTTTTGAATGTCAGCTGGGCAAGCTTTGTGAATGATGTGCAAATCTAGTATCTTTATAGCATTCACATACAAATGTTTGGTCAGAATGCAAGGAAGCAACCTATTGACTGGTTATTAGTTTTTACCTTTAGGTCTATGCTTTATCCCTTATATTGGATGGTGTTCTGCAGTTGAGGATGTAGGTCGCTACATGATGTAGAATAAGTGTATGAAACAGATTACTTCATGGTCATATTCGTATTTTGCCCCTCTGTCTTTTGGCAATCTGTCATGGATATATTTGTTCTCTTGTTGTGAACGGATATATTCTCTTACATCCATTATTCCATTTATCGATCCAGCCTAATTGCGTCCAGCCAGCTCCACCATTGATTCTTCCAGTTATTTCAGCCAGGTGTTATAGAGATAGCAAAAGTTACTGTCACTAGGTTCTAATTAGGAAAAAGATCTTACAGTCCCCTTCTAAGTTTTCTCAGGTTGCTATTTAGCTCAATTTAGTATGGCTGGATTGTTTTGCATGTCAGCTGGGCAAGCTTCGCGAATGATGCGCAAATCTAGTAATGTAGCATTCACATACAATTGTTTGGTCAGAATGCAAGCAGGCAACCTATTGACTGGTTATTAGTTTTTACCTTTAGGCCTATGCTTTATCCCTCATATTTGGATGGTGTTCTGCAGTTGAGGATGTAGGCCGCTGCATGATGTAGAATAAGTGTATGAAACAGATTACATCATGGACATATTTGTATTTTTCCCATTCTATGATGTAATCTAGCAATGGATTGACTGTGATTTCCTCAGTTTTGGTCTTCTCTATTGATATATTAAGAGCATCGATTGCATTTCTTTTCTATGTTTCTGAACATCATATATATTATTTGAAGGTATGCCCATGATGAGGAAGCAGCTGATGACCAAGAAGAGTCTGGATGGAAGTATATTCATGGTGATGTCTTCCGGTTCCCCAAGAACAAGTCATTGTTTTCGGCTGCTCTTGGCACTGGAACTCAACTGTTTGCTCTGTAAGTGCTGATGCATTCTTTTTTGGCTTTTATACTATTACCATACCGTGCATAAAATAAAATCATTTAGTTATCCCTTGGATTGCACATATCTAATGATCTTATTTGGACATGGCAGAACAACCTTTATATTCCTGCTTGCCCTCGTTGGAGTATTCTACCCTTACAATCGTGGTGCCCTTTTCACCGCATTGGTCGTCATCTACGCACTCACCTCAGGAATTGCTGGTTACATTGCAACCTCTTTCTATTGCCAGCTAGAGGGAATGAACTGGGTATGTGTTGATATCCCTAGATTATTCTGTTTAGTTTGATATTTTTGAAAGCATGCATTATATTTGTTCTATAGTTCTAACACTATGATTTTATGCTTGTATTCTCAGGTGAGGAACTTGCTACTGACAGGATGCCTGTTTTGTGGACCTCTCTTCCTGACATTCTGTTTCTTGAACACTGTTGCCATTGCTTATAGTGCAACAGCAGCATTGCCGTTTGGCACCATCTGTGTCATTGTGCTGATCTGGACCTTAGTCACATTCCCTCTACTAGTTTTGGGAGGCATTGCTGGTAAAAACAGCAAGAGTGAATTCCAAGCTCCTTGCCGTACCACCAAATACCCTAGGGAGATTCCTCCACTTCCCTGGTACCGGACAACAGTTCCGCAGATGGCTATGGCTGGATTTTTGCCTTTCAGTGCTATATATATCGAGCTGTACTACATCTTTGCTAGTGTTTGGGGCCACCGAATTTACACAATCTACAGCATTCTCTTCATAGTCTTCATCATCCTACTTATTGTCACTGCCTTCATTACTGTTGCGCTGACATACTTCCAGCTTGCTGCTGAAGACCATGAGTGGTGGTGGAGGTACAGCCATTTTTCTTATCACCATAATTTTGGCACTGGAATTGCAGCTTATTAGCAACATTATGGCATTAGTAAAGTTTGTTACAACTCATGAGTTCCTGAAATCTGTTACAATTCCTGATCTGGAGTCATGCTTTTTCAACCACAAGTCATGTTCTTACATGTAAACGTCATGAATACATTGTCATGGATACTGCATATGTTGATATGCTACAAACTTGGCATATAACATATCAGCATACATATTTTTTTTGTTGATGCAGATACATATTTAAATGTTTTAGAGATGATTGTCCAGATAAAGTACTTACAATAATTGTACCCTATTAAATTTGGATTTTTATCCGTTTTCCATCACTAGGAGGCGAGCTCTGCTCTGGTTAAATGACCGATCAAACAGATTATCAGCACTTTTGAAAGATGCCCATCCAACCAACAGCCATTTTTGCTTTTCCCTTTTCTGTTGGAAAATATTGTCATTGTGGTGCTGAACATTTTTTTTGTAAATTTTTCTAAACAGGTCATTCCTATGCGGAGGATCAACTGGATTTTTCGTCTATGGCTACTGTCTGTACTACTACTACGCGCGATCGGATATGTCTGGCTTCATGCAGACCTCATTCTTCTTTGGGTACATGGCGTGCATCTGCTATGCATTCTTCCTGATGCTGGGTATGGTGGGCTTCCGTGCCGCCTTGTTCTTTGTTCGGCACATATACAAGTCGATCAAGTGTGAGTAAAGTGTTGTTGGAGGATGAAGAGCAGCAAGCAGCAGAGTTGTACTCCTTTTTGGTGCCGCTAAGAAGTCCCAGTATAGAAAAGGTTAGCTCTCGCGTGCAACAGGAAGCAACTAGAAGAGATTGGCATGTTTGAGATTAGGCCATTATTCATAGGAAGAGGTAATGAACCTATAAAATTTCTTGTCATTGTGCGACCGGTATGATGAACCGTCTTTCCTTTGATCCCCCCCCATGTATTATGTGACGTCCAGACAGTATTACTTTGTTGAACCATAACCTATATAAATTTCTGTGGAAGTTCCTATGGCAGAATAACACACGTGTAGAGATGATGCCTCAAGAAGGGCATGTCCAGTCGATCTGTACCGTTGTACTCCTACTACTCTGTATCCTATGCGTTCTGGTTATATATTGTCAGGTTTTGAAACAGTATTTTCTTTGCAAACCTGGCAAAGTTTCTGCTGTATTTTAGCAATGAGCTGAATGTTGTCATCGCTGGTTTGCAAAACCATGGTCAAGCACATCTGAAGGTCCTCTTATTTATTTGTTCATTCATAACCATTTTTTCACATAATTGGTACAGATTACAGAAGCAATCATAATGTAGGAAATGTCAAATCTGGGCTAAATGTACAGTCTATTAGAGAGAAAAAGGAAAACATGAAGGAGAGATCAATACTCTACTCCATGTTACACTGGCGACATCTTTAGGAAAATGCCATGGAATTAATGGACTAGTGTGACATTTCAACTGCTGCTTTGCTTATTTTTGGCTAAAGCATGGTGATGCAGGCATGGACTTGGCTGTGGCCTCGTGCCGGTTCTAGCTGGATGGCATGATCAGCGCCTTTCTTTTCGAGAGCCGCATCGCCCAAATCGTAAAAACGGACGCAGAAAGCACGCTGCGTCAGACTAGGCCCTTTTTGGTTTCAAATAAGTCACCAATTTATAAGTCGAAAAGTGCAAAAGGTGACTTATTTTGCCAAACGGACCCAACTTATAAGTCATCCCAACTTATAAGTCATAAGTTGCTTCACTCCAACTTAAAACTTATAAGTTACCCCTTTTGCATGGGTCCCATCACCTTTACATAAAAAAACAAGATAGAAAGATGTGCTCAGATGACTTATAAGTCAGATGACAACCAAACAAGTGTGACTTATAAGTCACTGATTTTAAGTCACCTGACTTATAAGTTAGGTGAATTATTGGAACCAAACAGGCCCTAACACTCCCAAAATTTCCGCATCTTTAATCGGCCAAAAGCTTGCACCGACCCGAGGAGCTCAACCACTCCAATCACTACCAGTGAGCCGAGGCACGTCTCACGCCGTCAACGCCTCGGAAGAGCGCATATATGCGGCGTATCCCGTAGACTGGACTCCCACAGTATTAACCCCAGGCACGCCTCCCGCTGCAACCAACCCGAGTCCTTCCACCCTGCACAGAATCTCAGCCCAACCCACAGGTCTCGACTCAAGCCATGGGCGCCGGCGACAAGACGGCCGCGGGCATGCCGCGCATCGGCATGGGCACGGCGGTGCAGGGGCCCAAGCCGGACCCCATCCGCCGCGCCGTCCTCCGCGCCATCGAGGTAGGGTACCGCCACTTCGACACGGCCGCGCACTACGAGACCGAGGCCCCCATCGGCGAGGCCGCCGCCGAGGCCGTGCGCTCCGGCGCCGTCGCCTCCCGGGACGACCTCTTCATCACCTCCAAGCTCTGGTGCAGCGACGCGCACCGCGACAGGGTCGTCCCCGCCCTCAGGCAGACGCTCCGGTACGGCGCCCATCTCCCGCTCTTCCTCAGATTTCGCTTGGATCTCATGATAATGAGAAAGCCTGTGCTCTAGGGTCCGTCGTGTAGCACTGAGATAGTAGCATTACAGCTATTCTGTTTGTGATTAATTGTGGCCTAAAAATCATGGAACCAATTGTCAATCTGAACAATCGCCGCTGAAGCAAAACCTATAAAATACTGAAAAGAGACATACATAATACTACTACGCTAGATAATAATACTACATGGTACTAATTGCATAGCGTAGTACTCCAACTGACCGTTGAAAATCACTAGGAAGGAGTAAAATGGGCTTGACAGGCATGCCGGGTACTTCGCTGGTCTAGAGGCCGTAAGATTGTCACTTTGATGTGCACCTATCTTTCAGGCATATCAGTTGAGCCCACACATCAACGGTGTCGGTCCAAGTTCCAACAAACGTGGATCATTCTCACACACCAGACTGATCTGATCTGACAACCTGAACAAGAAACCCAGTAGAAATTCACTGTCGGGTAAAGCCAACATTGCAATTCCCAGAAGACGCTAGCTGGAGTAAGCTAGCTTAGCCTTAGCTAGCTCCAAATACAGATCAAATCAGTCCTGTCGTGCATAATCGATCGACGTGCACTGTTGCGCCATCGTGTAACTGATCTAGTACTATTATTGGTTAGAGATGGCCTCTGACAGGAATTACTACTTAACCACGGCGCATCCGCGTAATGAATGACACTGCAGGAATCTCCAGATGGAGTACGTGGACCTGTACCTCGTCCACTGGCCGGTGTCCATGAAGCCCGGGCGGTTCAAGGCCCCCTTCACGGCGGAGGACTTCGTGCCGTTCGACATGCGGGCCGTGTGGGAGGCCATGGAGGAGTGCCACAGGCTGGGCCTCGCCAAGGCCATCGGCGTCGCCAATTTCTCCTGCAAGAAGCTTGAGACCCTCCTCTCCTTCGCCACCATCCCTCCCACCGTCAATCAGGTCACCTTAACTCCTTACATACATCCAACTAATGTTGTTTATAAACAATGCAGATCGATCATACATACTACCACGAAGTGACAAGTGAGTGACTGATGTGCCATTTTGCAGGTGGAGGTGAACCCGGTGTGGCAGCAGAGGAAGCTGAGGGAGTTCTGCAGGGGCAAGGGCATCCAGCTGTGCGCCTACTCGCCGCTGGGGGCCAAGGGCACGCACTGGGGCAGCGACGCCGTGATGGACGCGGGCGTCCTGCAGGAGATCGCCGCGTCCAGGGGCAAGAGTGTGGCGCAGGTGTGCCTGAGGTGGGTGTACGAGCAGGGGGACTGCCTCATCGTCAAGAGCTTCGACGAGGCCCGGATGCGGGAGAACCTGGACGTGGACGGCTGGGAGCTCACCGAGGAGGAGCACCGCAGGATCGCGGAGATCCCGCAGCGCAAGATCAACCTCGGCAAGCGCTACGTGTCCGAGCACGGGCCCTACAAGTCCCTCGAGGAGCTCTGGGACGGTGAGATATGAGTGATCACTGGAGAGGCTGGCTGGCCGGTGCGACGGGTTCTGTTGGGTTGTCATCCTTGGCCATGGATGGGTGGTTGATCGGGGGACGATTTCCCTTTGAATAAAATCATGTTCTGCATTGTGTTTCAGTGAATAAATGGAGATGTTTACTACCGGATTTAAGGAGAGTTACTAAGAGATTGGGATCATCTCATCATGTTATTATGCGTACTTTCCTGGCAATGTAAGTTGTTACAATGGCAGAACAAAAAGAAGGTGTATAAATAAAGAGAGGCAGCGGCGTCGGGTTTGATCATGGGCCGTATGCCGCATGCGCGCGACGCAAGCATCTGCTTGGACATGACCAAGCAACTGGACCGCTTGCCAGGCTTGTCGTATGATAATGGGTGGCAGAGCAGCCCAGTGCCGGCTAGCCGTCGTGCCAGCCAACCGGCCGGGCCCGACAATGCCGGCGAAGTGCCGTGCGGGGCGCAGCCCTTTAGCTAGCTCTTGCTTCTCTCTCTCTAAAAAAAAAGGGTAGCTCTTGATCGGCGAACGGGTGACTAGCACGACCAGTCAGATGTTGCAGTGCCGGTGCTAGGTAACGTACGTCAAGTGTGTGAGAAGTTATATTTTTGAAATGTAACAAATAATAAACGAATCCCAAAAATTCAGTACTACTACTGCTAGTCTGCTACTACTACCCATTTCGGCACCTGAAATACTCCGCTACTGATGTCCATGTCTGTTAGTTCTGAACACTCCGAGAATTCAAACGAAAAAGGGCATACACTAAGCATAAATCTTTGCTAGTTCCACTGCACATTTGTTATATTTTTGAAGAAAAACCTCAAGAGGCCGAGAAGCCAGTGTAACACAAATCAAATACTCCAAGGTCCAAACTAGGTCCCCCCTTAATCGTCTGGGACTTAATTACTCAAGTTACTGAATACATTCAAAAGTAAGCATTGGGTTGCTTCAGTTTGGGGAAGGTGACTGCCTAGAAACGCCAAGCTCTTTTACTTTTGACCCGGGCCAAAGTTTACAGAGGGAATCATGAGGCAAGGCTCAGGCCCCAAGGGTAAACCAGTGGAGCATATTCGCTTCTCTTTAGTTATTACTGCTGCAGTAAAAGTGGCATCCATTGCGTGTGCTTTTGTTTTAACTGGGGGCCGGTTCACAGGGAATTCAGCACCGGGCGAAATGGATTGCAGGTGCTGACCGACCCGACCGACTCGTGCGGTAAAAGCTGTTCACGTTTTAAGGACGCACGCAGGCCAGGAGTAAAGGCGTTTTTTGGTTCCTTTTGCAAAAGAACTTTTTTCAGCCACCCACTGATGCTGCTGCTGCTGGTAGCCTCTGATGCGCTGCTGCCCGAGCCAGCAACCACAGGTACAGTTTGGAGGAGAATGTGTTTTTACTGCGGGAGGGATTGCTTCTATAGTAAGAAAAACACAATGGAATTGGGACGATTCTCTCAAAATAGAATAGGCTTTTGCCCCACTTTATAAATAAAGCGACCATCAAATTCATACAATGAGTAGCAAACCACCGAGATAAGAAAAGTTTGTTGTGGCATCAGCACAAGCACACCCAAATAAAGCATAAGAGAAAGATAGAAAAAAGACCACCAAGTGTCCACAACATCAGGGGTCTGCAGCGAAGAAAGGCGGCGAGCAGTGACATGCAGCTTGTCCAACATTTGCCCCAGCCGGTCGCGGTCTCGCTGCCTAGCCAGTGGGTGCCAATGTTGCAAGAACGCAATAAATTTGAAGAATGAGTCAGAGGTGTGCCTAAGAAAGACCCGCTCAATTACCATCTTGTTAAGCATCGCCCAAAGTGTCCAAGCTAACGCCGTGAAAACTAGCCAGAAGAGATGCCTCTTCCTACCGGTCTGGACCGCTATGGACTGGAGGAATCCGACTAGGTTCGGAGCCTCCCAATAGGGCCCGAGCGCCGTCCAGACAAAACTCCAAAGCGCCAGCCGATGTGCATGAGAAGAGGATGTGGGCCTCCGTCTCCGGTACCCCACAAAGGGGACATAACCCATTGCCCGGGCCATTCCTCTTGAGTACCTCTGTCCATGATGGGAGGCGATCCCTCAACAATTGCCACACAAATATTTTGATCTTCAAGGGTAGGGGCGCGATCCAAGTAATAGTCGGCCTATGCCACATCGCGTGGTAGGTCGAGGCAACAGAGAAATCTCCTGAGGGAGTGAGGCTCCACGAAGCGGTGTCCGGGTAGACTGCGAGCACCGGTTGGAGAGCCGCACACGGATTAGCCCACTCCAACACCTCCACTGGCCCAAAAGAGTGACGGAACAAGATGTTCCATTGACCATTTTAAACCGCCGCGGAGACTAAGAGCAACAGATCCACGCAAATGGCAAACAACTTTGGAAAGTGCATAACGGGGCTCCGTCAACCTAGCGGTCTAGCCAAAACATGGCACCCTCGCCTTTACTAATAGAAAAGGACAGTCCAGACAAATATCATGTTTGATCTTCTGGATTGAGTTCCAAAGTTGGGAACCCTCTGAGCATATGCACATAAGAAGCAGCAAGCCCCGAAGGTACTTTGCTTGAAGAAGCTGCAACCAAAGGCCCCCTTCCCCTCGGATGATCCGCCAGACCCACCTAAGCATGAGGGACACGTTCATATGTTGGGAGGCAAGGATGCCCAACCCCTTAGGCCCGTTGACAAGAAGATGTCAGCCCACTTCACCATGTAGTATTTCTGTCGACTGTTCACCGCTTGCCAGAAGAAACCTGAGAGGTCTTTATCGAATGAGCTATGCACTCCCTCCTGTAAGATGTACAACCCCCCACATATACATGGGGATGCTATAGAGATTAGGGTCAACCAAGATTGTCTTACTACCCTTGGAAGTAAACCTCCTGCACCACAGTTCGTCCCACGTGACGACGTTCCCCATAAGAGGGTCAAACTCGCTCAGAAGAACCCTCGAGTCAGACATATGCATGCCCAAATACTCTACGGGAAAGGCGGCCAACCTACAATTCAGGTTGTCCGCAACCCACTGATGTTTGGCTTCAGAATAGCCTAAAACAACCACCTCGCCCTTGTCAAAATTTATCTCCAGCCCAGACATGGCTTCGAAGCAAAGGAGGAACTTAAGGTTCACGATGTCCAGGTCTGAGCCCTCTGCCATAATCGTGGTATCATTCGCATACTGCACATGTGTGACTCCACCCCTAGGGTTTAGGTGACTACCACACTTGTGAGGTGGCCGACCATTCTACCTTTATCTAGGATGGTCGCAAGGGCGTCCATTGCAAAGTTGAAGAGGAGGGGGAAATAGGATCCGCCTGCCTCACCCTCTCGCGGAACGGAAGAAGGAGCCGACCTCCTAATACATCTCCAATGTATTTATAATTTTTGATTGTTTTATGCTATTATATTACCAATCTTGGATGCTTTATATGAAATTTTATATCATTTTTGGTAACTAACCTATTAACTCAGTGCCCAGTGCTAGTTACTGTTTTTTGCTTCTTTTTGGCTTTTCAAAAAATAAGTACCAAATGAAGTCTAAACACGATGAAACTTTATGGTGATTTTTTATGGACCAGAAGGGACCCTAGAATGTTCGGGAGGAGTCCAGAAGATCTACCGGAGAGCCACGAGCTCACACGACGCGCCCCTAGGGGTGGGATGCCACCTGAGCTCGTGGGTCACACACAGCTCCGTTTGACCAAATTCCAGTGCTATAAATTCCCATAAATCCCCAAACCAACAGAGAGTCACCCGAAATAACTTTTCCGCCGCTGCAAGCTTCTGTTCTTCCGCGATCACATCCAGAGGCCTTTTCCGGTACGCTGTCGGAGGGGAAATCGATCACGGAGGGCTTCTAGATCAACCTTGTTGCCCTACCGATGATGTGTGAGTAGTTCACCACATACCTACGGGTCCATAGCTAGTAGCTAGATGGCCTTTTCTCTTTCTTTGATCCTTAATACAATGTTCTCCTTGATCTTCTTGGAGTTATATCCAGTGTAATTGATGACCCGCAAGTATAAGGGGTGAATCCTAGTCCTTTCGATAAGTAAGAGTGTCGAACCCAACGAGGAGCGGAAGGAAATTACAAGCAGTTTCCAGTAAGCACTGAAATTATTGGTAACAAATAAACATGATGAAAGTGATTAGATGAATTCCCATGTGCCCTCAAGAATGCTTTGCTTACTATAAGAGAAAGTTTTGGCCTGTCCTTTGCTACAAAAAGGATTGGCTACCTTGTTGCACCTTTGTTACTATTGCTACATGTTGCTCGTTACAAATTACCTTGCTATCAAACTATCTGATTCGCGTTCGGTACTTTGATAATTTGATATGTGGGTGGACCGGTGCTCGGGTGCTATTCTTACTTGAACAAGTCCCCCACTTATGATTAGCCCCTCTCGCAAGCATCCGCAACTATGAAAGAAGAATTAAGATAAATCTAACCATAGCATGAAACATATCGATCCAATCAACCCCTTATGTAATAGCGCATAAACTAGAGTTTAAGCTTTGTCACTCTAGCAACCCATCATCTAATTACTACTCCATAATGCTTTCCCTTAGGCCCAAGTATGGTGAAGTTTCATGTAGTCGACGTTTACATGAAACCACCAAGGGAATTGCAACATACATATCATCAAAATATCAAACGAATACCAAATTCACATGATTACTTATAACAAGACTTCTCCCATGTCCTCTAGAACAAAAGCAACTACTCACAAATCATGCTCATGTTCAAGATTAGAGGGGTATTGAATATCATTAAGGATCTAAACGTATAACCTTCCACCAAATAAACCAACTAGCATCAACTACAAGATGTAATCAACACTAGTAGAGTTTAAGCTTTGTCACTCTAGCATCAACTACCAATATGAGGTTTTGAGACAAAGATTGAAGACAAGAGATGAACTAGGGCTTGACATGAGATGGTGCTGGTGAAGATGTTGATGAATATTGGTCCTCCCACGATGAGAGGATTGTTTGTGATGTCAATGACTTAGATTCCCCCCACATGTTTAGAGAGAGAGAGAGAGAGAGATGTGTCGATAAAAACCAAATATGGACATCAGAGCATCATGATCGTTATTATAACAACAATATATCATCATAAAACTTCTCATGAAATAGTGACAATTCATTCACAAGATAAAGTATGAGCCATAAACTTTATTGAAGACTAACAAACTAAGATCTTAGTAACCGAAGCAATTGCACTTTATCATATTATCAGAAAGAGTCTATGTAAGGGCTTTATTTGGCAAGTTCACATACTCAACTATCATTTAGTCTTCTATGATTGCTGACACTCACGGCATATTTATGGAGAAAAAGTTCCAGTCAGACACATAGAAAGATAGGGGCTTATAGTTTCGCCTCCCAACTGTTTACCTCAAGGGTAATGTCAACAATAATAACTCATGGTCACTTACATTCAACTGGATACATATGCTTAGATCTTTCACCAACACATAATCTTGCCAATAGAGAAAATAAAAAACGGGATAGAGAGGGATACTATTGACTCTTGCATAAAAATAAATAATAAAGTAAAAGATAGGCCCTTCGCAGAGGGAAGCAGAGGTTCGCAACACGCCTTTTGTTTTTGGGTGTGCAAGCTCTTAATGTAAAGGAACATCACTTTATATTGCCCCTTGTGACAACAACCTTCATTATGTAGTCTGTTACTTTTATTTCTTCACCATCACAAGATCATACAAAGCTTACTTTCCCTTACAATAAAATATCATACATATTTAGGAGCAATTTTATTGCTTTTGCACCGATGACAACTTGAAGGATCTGATTCAATCCATAGATAGATATAGTGGACTCTCATGACATGAAACTGGGTTTAAGGGTATATCATAGTCCTTTCGGTAAGTAAGAGTGTCGAACCCAACGAGGAGCAGAAGGAAATGACAAGCGGTTTTTAGCAAGGTATTCTCTGCAAGCACTGAAATTATCGGTAACAGATAGTTGTGTGATAAGGTAATTCATAACGAGTAACAAGTAACAAAAGTAACTAAGGTGCAGCAAGGTGGCCCAATCCTTTTAGTAGCAAAGGACAAGCCTGGACGAACTCTTATATAAAGCAAAGCGCTCCTGAGGACACATGGGATTTGTTGTCAAGTTTGTTTTCATCATGCTCATATGATTCGCGTTCGTTACTTTGATAATTTGATATGTGGGTGGACCGGTGCTTGGGTGCCGCCCTTCCTTGGACAAGCCTCCCACTTATTATTAATCCCTCTCGCAAGCATCCTCAATTATGAAAGAAGAATTAAGATAAATCTAACCATAGCATGAAACATATGGATACAAATCAACCCCTTATGAAGCAACACATAAACTAGGGTTTAAGCTTCTGTCACTATAGCAACCCATCATCTACTTATTACTTCTCAATGCTTTCCCCTAGGCCCAAATCATGTTGAAGTGTCATGTAGTCGACATTCACATAACACCACTAGAGGAAAGACAACATACATCTCATCAAAATATCGAATGAATACCAAATTCACATGATTACTTATAACAAGACTTCTCCCATGTCCTCAGGAACAAACATAACTACTCACAAAGCATATTCATGTTCGAGATCAGAGAAGTATTAATTATTATTAAGGATCTGAAAATATAATCTTCCACCGGATAAACCAACTAGCATCAACTGTTGGAAATATGCCCTAGAGGCAATAATAAAATGGTTATTATTATATTTCTTTGTTCATGATAATTGTCTATTGTTCATTCTATAATTGTGTTATCCGGAAATCGTAATACATGTGTGAATACTTAGACCACAACATGTCCCTAGTGATCCTCTAGTTGACTAGCTCATTGATCAAAAGATAGTCATGGTTTCCTGACTATGGACATTGGATGTCATTGATAACGGGATCACATCATTAGGAGAATGATGTGATGGACAAGACCCAATCCTAAGCATAGCTCAAAGATCGTGTAGTTCGTTTGCTATAGCTTTTCCAAATGTCAAGTATCATTTCCTTAGACCATGAGATTGTGCAACTCCCGGATACCGTAGGAGTGCTTTGGGTGTGCCAAACGTCACAACGTAACTGGATGACTATAAAGGTACACTACAGGTATCTCCGAAAGTGTCTGTTGGGTTGGCACGAATCGAGACTGGGATTTGTCACTCCGTATGACGGAGAGGTATCTCTGGGCCCACTCGGTGATGCATCATCATAATGAGCTCAATGTGACCGAGTGGTTTATCACGGGATCATGCATTACGGCATGAGTAAAGTGACTTGCCGGTAACGAGATTGAACGAGGTATTGAGATACCGATGATCGAGTCTCGGGCAAGTAACGTACCGATTGACAAAGGGAATTGTATACGGATTGATTGAATCCTCGACATCGTGGTTCATCGATGAGATCATCAAGGAGCATGTGGGAGCCAACATGGGTATCCAGATCCCGCTGTTGGTTATTAACCGGAGAGTCATCTCGGTCATGTCTGCGTGTCTCCCGAACCCGTAGGGTCTACACACTTAAGGTTCGGTGACGCTAGGGTTGTTGAGATATTAGTATACGGTAACTCGAAAGTTGTTCGGAGTCCCGGATGAGATCCCGGACGTCACGAGTAGTTCCGGAATGGTCCGGAGATGAAGATTTATATATAGGAAGTCAAGTTTTGGGGGTAATCGGTATTGTACCGGGACCACCGGAAGGGTCCCGGGGGTCCACCGGGTGGGACCACCTATCCCGGAGGGCCCCATGGGCTGAAGTGGGAGGGGAACTAGCCCCTAGTGGGCTGGTGCGCCCCCCTTGGGCCTCCCCCTGCACCTAGGGTTGGAAACCCTAGGGGTGGGGGGCGCCCCACTTGGCTTGGGGGGCAAGCCACCCCCTTGGCCGCCGCCCCCCTTGGAGATTGGATCTCCTAGGGCCGGCGCCCCCCCTAGGGACCCTATATATAGTGGGGGAGAGGGAGGGCAGCCGGACCCTAGCCCCTGGCCTCTCCCTCTCCCTCCCGTGACACTCCTCCTTCTCCCTGTGCTTGGCGAAGCCCTGCCGAGATCACCGTTGCTTCCACCACCACGCCATCGTGCTGCTGGATCTTCATCAACCTCTCCTTCCCCCTTGCTGGATCAAGTTGGAGGAGACGTCTTCCCAACCGTACGTGTGTTGAACACGGAGGTGCCGTCCGTTGGGCGCTAGGTCATCGGTGATTTGGATCACGACGAGTACGACTCCATCAACCCCGTTCTCTTGAATGCTTCCGCGCGCGATCTACAAGGGTATGTAGATGCACTCCCCTCTCCCTTGTTGCTAGATGACTCCATAGATTGATCTTGGTGATGCGTAGAAAATTTTAAAATTCTGCTACGTTCCCCAACAGTGGCATCATGAGCTAGGTCTATGCGTAGTTTCTATGCACGAGTAGAACACAAAGCAGTTGTGGGCGTCGATATTGTCAATTTGCTTGCCGTTACTAGTCTTATCTTGATTCGGCGGCATCGTGGGATGAAGTGGCCCGGACCGACCTTACACGTACGCTTACGTGAGACTGGTTCCACCGATTGACATGCACTAGTTGCATAAGGTGGCTGGCGGGTGTCTGTCTCTCCCACTTTAGTCGGATCGGATTCGATGAAAAGGGTCCTTATGAAGGGTAAATAGAAATTGGCATATCACGTTGTGGTTTTGGCGTAGGTAAGAAACGTTCTTGCTAGAAACCTATAGCAGCCACGTAAAAACTTGCAACAACAATTAGAGGACGTCTAACTTGTTTTTGCAGCATGTGCCGTGTGATGTGATATGGCCAAAAGGATGTGATGAATGATATATGTGATGTATGAGATTGATCATGTTCTTGTAATAGGAATCACGACTTGCATGTCGATGAGTATGACAACCGGCAGGAGCCATAGGAGTTGTCTTTATTTATTTATGACCTGCGTGTCAACATAAACGTCATGTAATTACTTTACTTTATTGCTAAAGCGTTAGCCATAGTAGTAGAAGTAATAGATGACGAGACAACTTCAAGAAGACACGATGATGGAGATCATGGTGTCATGCCGGTGACAACGATGATCATGGAGCCCCGAAGATGGAGATCAAAAGGAGCAAATGATATTGGCCATATCATGTCACTATTTGATTGCATGTGATGTTTATCATGTTTTACATCTTATTTGCTTAGAACGACGGTAGCTTAAATAAGATGATCCCTCGTAATAATTTCAAGAAAGTGTTCCCCCTAACTGTGCACCGTTGCGAAGGTTCGTTGTTTCGAAGCACCACGTGATGATCGGGTGTGATAGATTCTAACATTCGAATACAACGGGTGTAAGCCAGATTTACACACGCAATACACTTAGGTTGACCTGGCGAGCCTAGCATGTACAGACATGGCCTCGGAACACAGAAGACCGAAAGGTCAAGCATGAGTCATATAGAAGATACGATCAACATGAAGATGTTCACCGATGTTGACTAGTCCGTCTCACGTGATGATCGGACACGGCCTAGTTAACTCGGATCATGTTTCACTTAGATGACTGGAGGGATGTCTATCTGAGTGGGAGTTCATTGAGTAATTTGATTAGATGAACTTAATTATCATGAACTTAGTCTAAAATCTTTACAATATGTCTTGTAAATCAAATGGCCCATGTCGTCCTCATCTTCAACACGTTCCTAGAGAAAACCAAGCTGAAAGATGATGGCGGCAACTATACGGACTGGGTCCGGAACCTGAGGATCATCCTCATAGCTGCCAAGAAAGATTATGTCCTAGAAGCACCGCTAGGTGACGCACCCATCCCAGAGAACCAAGACGTTATGAACGCTTGGCAGTCACATGCTGATGATTACTCCCTCGTTCAGTGCGGCATGCTTTACAGCTTAGAACCGGGGCTCCGAAAGCGTTTTGAGAGACACGGAGCATATGAGATGTTCGAAGAGCTGAAAATGGTTTTCCAAGCTCATGCCCGGGTCGAGAGATATGAAGTCTCCGACAAGTTCTTCAGCTGTAAGATGGAGGAAAATAGTTCTGTCAGTGAGCACATACTCAAAATGTCTGGGTTGCATAACCGCTTGACTCAGCTGGGAGTTAATCTCCCGGATGACGCGGTCATTGACAGAATCCTTCAGTCGCTTCCACCGAGCTACAAGAGCTTTGTGATGAACTTCAATATGCAGGGGATGGAAAAGACCATTCCTGAGGTATATTCAATGCTGAAATCAGCAGAGGTGGAAATCAAAAAGGAACATCAAGTGTTGATGGTGAATAAAACCACTAAGTTCAAGAAAGGCAAGGGTAAGAAGAACTTCAAGAAGGACGGCAAGGGAGTTGCCGCGCCCGGTAAGCAAGCTGCCGGGAAGAAGCCAAAGAATGGACCCAAGCCTGAGACTGAGTGTTTTTATTGCAAGGGAAGTGGTCACTGGAAGCGGAACTGCCCCAAATACTTAGCGGACAAGAAGGCCGACAACACTAAAGGTATATGTGATATACATGTAATTGATGTGTACCTTACCAGTACTCGTAGTAGCTCCTGGGTATTTGATACCGGTGCGGTTGCTCACATTTGTAACTCAAAGCAGGAGCTGCGGAATAAGCGGAGACTGGCGAAGGACGAGGTGACGATGCGCGTCGGGAATGGTTCCAAGGTCGATGTGATCGCCGTCGGCACGCTACCTCTACATTTACCTACGGGATTAGTTTTAAACCTCAATAATTGTTATTTAGTGCCAGCTTTGAGCATGAACATTGTATCAGGATCTCGTTTAATTCGAGATGGCTACTCATTTAAATCCGAGAATAATGGTTGTTCTATTTATATGAGAGATATGTTTTATGGTCATGCTCCGTTGGTGAATGGTTTATTCTTAATGAATCTCGAGCGTAATGTTACACATATTCATAGTGTGAATACCAAAAGATGTAAGGTTGATAATGATAGTCCCACATACTTGTGGCACTGCCGCCTTGGTCACATAGGTGTCAAACGCATGAAGAAGCTCCATGCAGATGGACTTTTGGAGTCTCTTGATTACGAATCATTTGACACGTGCGAACCATGCCTCATGGGTAAAATGACCAAGACTCCGTTCTCAGGAACAATGGAGCGAGCAACCAACTTATTGGAAATCATACATACTGATGTGTGCGGTCCAATGAGTGTTGAGGCTCGCGGTGGCTATCGTTATGTTCTCACCCTCACTGATGACTTGAGTAGATATGGGTATGTCTACTTAATGAAACACAAGTCTGAGACCTTTGAAAAGTTCAAGGAATTTCAGAGTGAGGTTGAGAATCAACGTGACAGGAAAATCAAGTTCTTGCGATCAGATCGTGGGGGAGAATACTTGAGTCACGAATTTGGCACACACTTAAGAAAATGTGGAATAGTTTCACAACTCACGCCGCCTGGAACACCTCAGCGTAATGGTGTGTCCGAACGTCGTAATCGCACTCTATTGGATATGGTGCGATCTATGATGTCTCTTACCGATCTACCGCTGTCATTTTGGGGCTATGCTTTAGAGACTGCCGCATTCACTTTAAATAGGGCTCCGTCGAAATCCGTTGAGACGACACCGTATGAATTATGGTTTGGGAAGAAACCTAAGCTGTCGTTTCTAAAAGTTTGGGGATGCGATGCTTATGTCAAGAAACTTCAACCTGAAAAGCTCGAACCCAAATCGGAAAAATGCGTCTTCATAGGATACCCTAAAGAAACTATTGGGTATACCTTCTACCTCAGATCCGAAGGCAAGATCTTTGTTGCCAAGAATGGGTCCTTTCTAGAGAAAGAGTTTCTCTCGAAAGAAATAAGTGGGAGGAAAGTAGAACTTGATGAAGTATTACCTCTTGAACCGGTAAGTGGCGCAGCTCAAGAAAATGTTCCTGAGGTGCCTGCACCGACTAGAGAGGAAGTTAATGATGATGATCATGAAACTTCAGATCAAGTTGCTACTGAACTTCGTAGGTCCACGAGGACACGTTCCGCACCAGAGTGGTACGGCAACCCTGTCTTGGAAATCATGTTGTTAGACAACGGTGAACCTTCGAACTATGAAGAAGCGATGGCGGGCCCAGATTCCGACAAATGGCTGGAAGCCATGAAATCCGAGATAGGATCCATGTATGAAAACGAAGTATGGACTTTGACTGACTTGCCCGATGATCGGCGAGCCATAGAAAATAAATGGATCTTTAAGAAGAAGACAGACGCGGATGGTAATGTAACCATCTATAAAGCTCGGCTTGTCGCTAAGGGTTATCGACAAGTTCAAGGGGTTGACTACGATGAGACTTTCTCACCCGTAGCGAAGCTGAAGTCCGTCCGAATCATGTTAGCAATTGCCGCATTCTATGATTATGAGATATGGCAAATGGACGTCAAAACGGCATTCCTTAATGGTTTCCTTAAGGAAGAATTGTATATGATGCAGCCGGAAGGTTTTGTCGATCCTAAGAATGCTGACAAGGTGTGCAAGCTCCAACGCTCGATTTATGGGCTGGTGCAAGCATCTCGGAGTTGGAACATTCGTTTTGATGAGATGATCAAAGCGTTTGGGTTTACGCAGACTTATGGAGAAGCCTGCATTTACAAGAAAGTGAGTGGGAGCTCTGTAGCATTTCTCATATTGTATGTGGATGACATACTGTTGATGGGAAATGATATAGAATTCTTGGAAAGCATAAAGGCCTACTTGAACAAGTGTTTTTCAATGAAGGATCTTGGAGAAGCTGCTTATATATTAGGCATCAAGATCTATAGAGATAGATCGAGACGCCTCATTGGTCTTTCACAGAGTACGTACCTTGACAAGATATTGAAGAAGTTCAAAATGGATCAGTCAAAGAAGGGGTTCTTGCCTGTATTGCAAGGTACGAGATTGAGCACGGCTCAATGCCCGACCACGGCAGAAGATAGAGAAAAGATGAGTGTCGTCCCCTATGCCTCGGCCATAGGGTCTATCATGTATGCTATGCTGTGTACCAGACCTGATGTAAACCTTGCCGTAAGTTTGGTAGGAAGGTACCAAAGTAATCCCGGCATGGAACACTGGACAGCGGTCAAGAATATCCTGAAGTACCTGAAAAGGACTAAGGATATGTTTCTCGTTTATGGAGGTGACGAAGAGCTCGTCGTAAAGGGTTACGTCGATGCTAGCTTCGACACAGATCTGGATGACTCTAAGTCACAAACCGGATACGTGTATATTTTGAATGGTGGGGCAGTAAGCTGGTGCAGTTGCAAGCAAAGCGTTGTGGCGGGATCTACATGTGAAGCGGAGTACATGGCAGCCTCGGAGGCAGCACAAGAGGCAATCTGGGTGAAGGAGTTCATTACCGACCTAGGAGTCATACCCAATGCGTCGGGCCCGATGACTCTCTTCTGTGACAACACTGGAGCTATTGCCCTTGCCAAGGAGCCCAGGTTTCACAGGAAGACCAGGCATATCAAGCGTCGCTTCAACTCCATTCGTGAAAGTGTTCAAAATGGAGACATAGAGATTTGTAAAGTACATACGGACCTGAATGTGGCAGATCCGTTGACTAAACCTCTCCCTAGAGCAAAACATGATCAACACCAGAACTGCATGGGTGTTCGATTCATCACAATGTAACTAGACTATTGACTCTAGTGCAAGTGGGAGACTGTTGGAAATATGCCCTAGAGGCAATAATAAAATGGTTATTATTATATTTCTTTGTTCATGATAATTGTCTATTGTTCATGCTATAATTGTGTTATCCGGAAATCGTAATACATGTGTGAATACATAGACCACAACACGTCCCTAGTGAGCCTCTAGTTGACTAGCTCGTTGATCAAAAGATAGTCATGGTTTCCTGACTATGGACATTGGATGTCATTGATAACGGGATCACATCATTAGGAGAATGATGTGATGGACAAGACCCAATCCTAAGCATAGCTCAAAGATCGTGTAGTTCGTTTGCTATAGCTTTTCCGAATGTCAAGTATCATTTCCTTAGACCATGAGATTGTGCAACTCCCGGATACCGTAGGAGTGCTTTGGGTGTGCCAAACGTCACAACGTAACTGGGTGACTATAAAGGTACACTACAGGTATCTCCGAAAGTGTCTGTTGGGTTGGCACGAATCGAGACTGGGATTTGTCACTCCGTATGACGGAGAGGTATCTCTGGGCCCACTCGGTAATGCATCATCATAATGAGCTCAATGTGACCAAGTGGTTGATCACGGGATCATGCATTACGGTACGAGTAAAGTGACTTGCCGGTAACGAGATTGAACGAGGTATTGGGATACCGACGATCGAGTCTCGGGCAAGTAACGTACCGATTGACAAAGGGAATTGTATACGGATTGATTGAATCCTCGACATCGTGGTTCATCCGATGAGATCATCGAGGAGCATGTGGGAGCCAACATGGGTATCCAGATCCCGCTGTTGGTTATTGACCGGAGAGTCGTCTCGGTCATGTCTGCGTGTCTCCCAAACCCGTAGGGTCTACACACTTAAGGTTCGGTGACGCTAGGGTTGTTGAGATATTAGTATACGGTAACCAGAAAGTTGTTCGGAGTCCCGGATGAGATCTCGGACATCACGAGGAGTTCCGGAATGGTCCGGAGGTGAAGATTTATATATAGGAAGTCAAGTTTCGGCCATCGGGAAAGTTTCGGGGGTAATCGGTATTGTACCGGGACCACCGGAAGGGTCCCGGGGGTCCACCGGGTGGGGCCACCTATCCCGGAGGGCCCCATGGGCTGAAGTGGGAGGGTAACCAGCCCCTAGTGGGCTGGTGCACCCCCCTTGGGCCTCCCCCTGCGCCTAGGGTTGGAAACCCTAGGGGTGGGGGCGCCCCACTTGGCTTGGGGGGCAAGCCACCCCCTTGGCCGGTGTCCCCCCTTGGAGATTGGATCTCCTAGGGCCGGCGCCCCCTAGGGACCCTATATATAGTGGGGGAGAGGGAGGGCAGCCGGACCCTAGCCCCTGGCCTCTCCCTCTCCCTCCCGTGACACTCCTCCTTCTCCCTGTGCTTGGAGAAGCCCTGCCGATATCACCGTTGCTTCCACCACCACAGCATCGTGCTGCTGGATCTTCATCAACCTCTCCTTCCCCCTTGCTGGATCAAGTTGGAGGAGACATCTTCCCAACCGTACGTGTGTTGAACACGGAGGTGCCGTCCGTTGGGCGCTAGGTCATCGGTGATTTGGATCACGACGAGTACGACTCCATCAACCCCGTTCTCTTGAATGCTTCCGCGTGCGATCTACAAGGGTATGTAGATGCACTCCCCTCTCCCTTGTTGCTAGATGACTCCATAGATTGATCTTGGTGATGCGTAGAAAATTTTAAAATTTTGCTACGTTCCCCAACAGTGGCATCATGAGCTAGGTCTATGCGTAGTTTCTATGCATGAGTAGAACACAAAGCAGTTGTGGGTGTCGATATTGTCAATTTGCTTGCCGTTACTAGTCTTATCTTGATTCGGCGGCATCGTGGGATGAAGCGGCCCGGACCGACCTTACACGTACGCTTACGTGAGACTGGTTCCACCGATTGACATGCACTAGTTGCATAAGGTGGCTGGCGGGTGTCTGTCTCTCCCACTTTAGTCGTATCGGATTCGATGAAAAGGGTCCTTATGAAGGGTAAATAGAAATTGGCATATCACGTTGTGGTTTCGGCGTAGGTAAGAAACGTTCTTGCTAGAAACCTATAGCAGCCACGTAAAAACTTGCAACAACAATTAGAGGACGTCTAACTTGTTTTTGCAGCATGTGTCGTGTGATGTGATATGGCCAAAAGGATGTGATGAATGATATATGTGATGTATGAGATTGATCATGTTCTTGTAATAGGAATCACGACTTGCATGTCGATGAGTATGACAACCGGCAGGAGCCATAGGAGTTGTCTTTATTTATTTATGACCTGCGTGTCAACATAAACGTCATGTAATTACTTTACTTTATTGCTAAAGCGTTAGCCATAGTAGTAGAAGTAATAGATGACGAGACAACTTCAAGAAGACACGATGATGGAGATCATGATGATGGAGATCATGGTGTCATGCCGGTGACAACGATGATCATGGAGCCCCGAAGATGGAGATCAAAAGGAGCAAATGATATTGGCCATATCATGTCACTATTTGATTGCATGTGATGTTTATCATGTTTTACATCTTATTTGCTTAGAACGACGGTAGCTTAAATAAGATGATCCCTCGTAATAATTTCAAGAAAGTGTTCCCCCTAACTGTGCACCGTTGCGAAGGTTCGTTGTTTCGAAGCACCACGTGATGATCGGGTGTGATAGATTCTAACGTTCGAATACAACGGGTGTAAGCCAGATTTACACACGCAATACACTTAGGTTGACTTGACGAGCCTAGCATGTACAGACATGGCCTCGGAACACAGAAGACCGAAAGGTCGAGCATGAGTCGTATAGAAGATACGATCAACATGAAGATGTTCACCGATGTTGACTAGTCCGTCTCACGTGATGATCGGACACGGCCTAGTTAACTCGGATCATGTTTCACTTAGATGACTGGAGGGATGTCTATCTGAGTGGGAGTTCATTGAGTAATTTGATTAGATGAACTTAATTATCATGAACTTAGTCTAAAATCTTTACAATATGTCTTGTAGATCAAATGGCCCATGTTGTCCTCAACTTCAACACGTTCCTAGAGAAAACCAAGCTGAAAGATGATGGCAGCAACTATACGGACTGGGTCCGGAACCTGAGGATCATCCTCATAGCTGCCAAGAAAGATTATGTCCTAGAAGCACCGCTAGGTGACGCACCCATCCCAGAGAACCAAGACGTTATGAACGCTTGGCAGTCACGTGCTGATGATTACTCCCTCGTTCAGTGCGGCATGCTTTACAGCTTAGAACCGGGGCTCCAAAAGCGTTTTGAGAGACACGGAGCATATGAGATGTTCGAAGAGCTGAAAATGGTTTTCCAAGCTCATGCCCGGGTCGAGAATATGAAGTCTCCGACAAGTTCTTCAGCTGTAAGATGGAGGAAAATAGTTCTGTCAGTGAGCACATACTCAAAATGTCTGGGTTGCATAACCGCTTGACTCAGCTGGGAGTTAATCTCCCGGATGACGCGGTCATTGACAGAATCCTTCAGTCGCTTCCACCGAGCTACAAGAGCTTTGTGATGAACTTCAATATGCAGGGGATGGAAAAGACCATTCCTGAGGTATATTCAATGCTGAAATCAGCAGAGGTGGAAATCAAAAAGGAACATCAAGTGTTGATGGTGAATAAAACCACTAAGTTCAAGAAAGGCAAGGGTAAGAAGAACTTCAAGAAGGACGGCAAGGGAGTTGCCGCGCCCGGTAAGCAAGCTGCCGGGAAGAAGCCAAAGAATGGACCCAAGCCTGAGACTGAGTGTTTTTATTGCAAGGGAAGTGGTCACTGGAAGCGGAACTGCCCCAAATACTTAGCGGACAAGAAGGCCGGCAACACTAAAGGTATATGTGATATACATGTAATTGATGTGTACCTTACCAGTACTCGTAGTAGCTCCTGGGTATTTGATACCGGTGCGGTTGCTCACATTTGTAACTCAAAGCAGGAGCTGCGGAATAAGCGGAGACTGGCGAAGGACGAGGTGACGATGCGCGTCGGGAATGGTTCCAAGGTCGATGTGATCGCCGTCGGCACGCTACCTCTACATTTACCTACGGGATTAGTTTTAAACCTCAATAATTGTTATTTAGTGCCAGCTTTGAGCATGAACATTGTATCAGGATCTCGTTTAATTCGAGATGGCTACTCATTTAAATCCGAGAATAATGGTTGTTCTATTTATATGAGAGATATGTTTTATGGTCATGCTCCGTTGGTGAATGGTTTATTCTTAATGAATCTCGAGCGTAATGTTACACATATTCATAGTGTGAATACCAAAAGATGTAAGGTTGATAATGATAGTCCCACATACTTGTGGCACTGCCGCCTTGGTCACATAGGTGTCAAACGCATGAAGAAGCTCCATGCAGATGGACTTTTGGAGTCTCTTGATTACGAATCATTTGACACGTGCGAACCATGCCTCATGGGTAAAATGACCAAGACTCCGTTCTCAGGAACAATGGAGCGAGCAACCAACTTATTGGAAATCATACATACTGATGTGTGCGGTCCAATGAGTGTTGAGGCTCGCGGTGGCTATCGTTATGTTCTCACCCTCACTGATGACTTGAGTAGATATGGGTATGTCTACTTAATGAAACACAAGTCTGAGACCTTTGAAAAGTTCAAGGAATTTCAGAGTGAGGTTGAGAATCAACGTGACAGGAAAATCAAGTTCTTGCGATCAGATCGTGGGGGAGAATACTTGAGTCACGAATTTGGCACACACTTAAGAAAATGTGGAATAGTTTCACAACTCACGCCGCCTGGAACACCTCAGCGTAATGGTGTGTCCGAACGTCGTAATCGCACTCTATTGGATATGGTGCGATCTATGATGTCTCTTACCGATCTACCGCTGTCATTTTGGGGCTATGCTTTAGAGACTGCCGCATTCACTTTAAATAGGGCTCCGTCGAAATCCGTTGAGACGACACCGTATGAATTATGGTTTGGGAAGAAACCTAAGCTGTCGTTTCTAAAAGTTTGGGGATGCGATGCTTATGTCAAGAAACTTCAACCTGAAAAGCTCGAACCCAAATCGGAAAAATGCGTCTTCATAGGATACCCTAAAGAAACTATTGGGTATACCTTCTACCTCAGATCCGAAGGCAAGATCTTTGTTGCCAAGAATGGGTCCTTTCTAGAGAAAGAGTTTCTCTCGAAAGAAATAAGTGGGAGGAAAGTAGAACTTGATGAAGTATTACCTCTTGAACCGGTAAGTGGCGCAGCTCAAGAAAATGTTCCTGAGGTGCCTGCACCGACTAGAGAGGAAGTTAATGATGATGATCATGAAACTTCAGATCAAGTTGCTACTGAACTTCGTAGGTCCACGAGGACACGTTCCGCACCAGAGTGGTACGGCAACCCTGTCTTGGAAATCATGTTGTTAGACAACGGTGAACCTTCGAACTATGAAGAAGCGATGGCGGGCCCGGATTCCGACAAATGGCTGGAAGCCATGAAATCCGAGATAGGATCCATGTATGAAAACGAAGTATGGACTTTGACTGACTTGCCCGATGATCGGCGAGCCATAGAAAATAAATGGATCTTTAAGAAGAAGACAGACGCGGATGGTAATGTAACCATCTATAAAGCTCGGCTTGTCGCTAAGGGTTATCGACAAGTTCAAGGGGTTGACTACGATGAGACTTTCTCACCCGTAGCGAAGCTGAAGTCCGTCCGAATCATGTTAGCAATTGCCGCATTCTATGATTATGAGATATGGCAAATGGACGTCAAAACGGCATTCCTTAATGGTTTCCTTAAGGAAGAATTGTATATGATGCAGCCGGAAGGTTTTGTCGATCCTAAGAATGCTGACAAGGTGTGCAAGCTCCAACGCTCGATTTATGGGCTGGTGCAAGCATCTCGGAGTTGGAACATTCGTTTTGATGAGATGATCAAAGCGTTTGGGTTTACGCAGACTTATGGAGAAGCCTGCATTTACAAGAAAGTGAGTGGGAGCTCTGTAGCATTTCTCATATTGTATGTGGATGACATACTGTTGATGGGAAATGATATAGAATTCTTGGAAAGCATAAAGGCCTACTTGAACAAGTGTTTTTCAATGAAGGATCTTGGAGAAGCTGCTTATATATTAGGCATCAAGATCTATAGAGATAGATCGAGACGCCTCATTGGTCTTTCACAGAGTACGTACCTTGACAAGATATTGAAGAAGTTCAAAATGGATCAGTCAAAGAAGGGGTTCTTGCCTGTATTGCAAGGTACGAGATTGAGCACGGCTCAATGCCCGACCACGGCAGAAGATAGAGAAAAGATGAGTGTCGTCCCCTATGCCTCGGCCATAGGGTCTATCATGTATGCTATGCTGTGTACCAGACCTGATGTAAACCTTGCCGTAAGTTTGGTAGGAAGGTACCAAAGTAATCCCGGCATGGAACACTGGACAGCGGTCAAGAATATCCTGAAGTACCTGAAAAGGACTAAGGATATGTTTCTCGTTTATGGAGGTGACGAAGAGCTCGTCGTAAAGGGTTACGTCGATGCTAGCTTCGACACAGATCTGGATGACTCTAAGTCACAAACCGGATACGTGTATATTTTGAATGGTGGGGCAGTAAGCTGGTGCAGTTGCAAGCAAAGCGTTGTGGCGGGATCTACATGTGAAGCGGAGTACATGGCAGCCTCGGAGGCAGCACAAGAGGCAATCTGGGTGAAGGAGTTCATTACCGACCTAGGAGTCATACCCAATGCGTCGGGCCCGATGACTCTCTTCTGTGACAACACTGGAGCTATTGCCCTTGCCAAGGAGCCCAGGTTTCACAGGAAGACCAGGCATATCAAGCGTCGCTTCAACTCCATTCGTGAAAGTGTTCAAAATGGAGACATAGAGATTTGTAAAGTACATACGGACCTGAATGTGGCAGATCCGTTGACTAAACCTCTCCCTAGAGCAAAACATGATCAACACCAGAACTGCATGGGTGTTCGATTCATCACAATGTAACTAGACTATTGACTCTAGTGCAAGTGGGAGACTGTTGGAAATATGCCCTAGAGGCAATAATAAAATGGTTATTATTATATTTCTTTGTTCATGATAATTGTCTATTGTTCATGCTATAATTGTGTTATCCGGAAATCGTAATACATGTGTGAATACATAGACCACAACACGTCCCTAGTGAGCCTCTAGTTGACTAGCTCGTTGATCAAAAGATAGTCATGGTTTCCTGACTATGGACATTGGATGTCATTGATAACGGGATCACATCATTAGGAGAATGATGTGATGGACAAGACCCAATCCTAAGCATAGCTCAAAGATCGTGTAGTTCGTTTGCTATAGCTTTTCCGAATGTCAAGTATCATTTCCTTAGACCATGAGATTGTGCAACTCCCGGATACCGTAGGAGTGCTTTGGGTGTGCCAAACGTCACAACGTAACTGGGTGACTATAAAGGTACACTACAGGTATCTCCGAAAGTGTCTGTTGGGTTGGCACGAATCGAGACTGGGATTTGTCACTCCGTATGACGGAGAGGTATCTCTGGGCCCACTCGGTAATGCATCATCATAATGAGCTCAATGTGACCAAGTGGTTGATCACGGGATCATGCATTACGGTACGAGTAAAGTGACTTGCCGGTAACGAGATTGAACGAGGTATTGGGATACCGACGATCGAGTCTCGGGCAAGTAACGTACCGATTGACAAAGGGAATTGTATACGGATTGATTGAATCCTCGACATCGTGGTTCATCTGATGAGATCATCGAGGAGCATGTGGGAGCCAACATGGGTATCCAGATCCCGCTGTTGGTTATTGACCGGAGAGTCGTCTCGGTCATGTCTGCGTGTCTCCCGAACCCGTAGGGTCTACACACTTAAGGTTCGGTGACGCTAGGGTTGTTGAGATATTAGTATACGGTAACCCGAAAGTTGTTCGGAGTCCCGGATGAGATCCCGGACGTCACGAGGAGTTCCGGAATGGTCCGGAGGTGAAGATTTATATATAGGAAGTCAAGTTTCGGCCATCGGGAAAGTTTCAGGGGTAATCGGTATTGTACCGGGACCACCGGAAGGGTCCCGGGGGTCCACCGGGTGGGGCCACCTATCCCGGAGGGCCCCATGGGCTGAAGTGGGAGGGGAACCAGCCCCTAGTGGGCTGGTGCTCCCCCTTGGGCCTCCCCCTGCGCCTAGGGTTGGAAACCCTAGGGGTGGGGGCGCCCCACTTGGCTTGGGGGGCAAGCCACCCCCTTGGCCGCCCCCCCCCTTGGAGATTGGATCTCCTAGGGCCGGCTCCCCCTAGGGACCCTATATATAGTGGGGGATAGGGAGGTCAGCCGGACCCTAGCCCCTGGCCTCTCCCTCTCCCTCCCGTGACACGTGCTTGGCGAAGCCCTGCCGAGATCACCATTGCTTCCACCACCACGCCCTCGTGCTGCTGGATCTTCATCAACCTCTCCTTCCCCCTTGCTGGATCAAGTTGGAGGATACATCTTCCCAACCATACGTGTGTTGAACACGGAGGTGCCGTCCGTTCGGCACTAGGTCATCGGTGATTTGGATCACGACGAGTACGACTCCATCAACCCCGTTCTCTTGAACGCTTCCGCGCGCGATCTACAGGGGTATGTAGATGCACTCCCCTCTCCCTCGTTGCTAGATGACTCCATAGATTGATCTTGGTGATGCATAGAAAATTTTAAAATTCTGCTACGTTCCCCAACATCAACTACAAGGAGTAATCACCACTACTAGCAACCCACAGGTACCAATCTGACGTTTTGAGACAAAGATCATATACAATAGATGAACTAGGGTTTGAGAGGAGACGATGCTGGTGAAGATGTTGATGGAGATTGACCCCCTCTTGATGAGAGGCTCGTTGGTGATGACGATGGCTTCGATTTCCCCCTCCCGAAGGGAAGTTTCCCCGGCAGAACAGCTCCGCTGGAGCCCTAGATTGGTTCTGCCCAAGTTCCGCCTCGAGACGGCGACTCTTCATCCCGAAAACTTCCTTCCATTTTTTCCACGTCAAAACACACCATCTAGTAGAAGATGGGCATCGGGGGCCTGGCAGGGTCCCACAAGGACACGGGGCACGTCCAGGGGGGTAGGGCGCGCCCTCCACCCTTCGTGATTCCTCCGCATTAACGAAGGACCGGTTTCCCGGTCATGTATGTAACGTGCACTGTATTCAGATAAGCGCGGAAGTACCAGGGGCTATATAGTAGCCCCACCGTCAAACTCCTATGGCTAAGTGAAAGTGTTAAAGCTATATAGTCCGATTGCCTTGTTCGCCGTGCTATCATCTCCTTAATGGACCAAGACGTTGGGTCAAGTGTGAATACGCGCTTTTCTGAACACCCCCGCATTATGTGCGTGGGGGCTGAAGCCGACGACTGCAAACTTTCAGGTTATATAGATACATAAACGGCCGCACAGGAGGCATTATAATACTTTCAGGCAAAAGTATAAACACATCCTTTATAATCCAAATAACATTGTTTTTACAATTGGGATACATGTCACTCGAACATGATACTCTTCGAGGACCGCGCCTCTATTAAACGAGCGCCTTCTAGGACTTCTTCAAAATAGTGCTTAGCCGAGACCTGGCCTACGGTCGGATCCCGGGTTGCAATAGCGGTGGCCTCCATCTCTGCCCAGCATGTCTTAACATGGGCAAGAGCCGTCCGCACACCCTCTATGCACGCCGACCTCTTTACAGCGTCGATATGCAGCACATCACCAAGGAATCATTGCACTAAACCAAAATAACTATTCTGCCTTGGTCCATTCGGCTAAAGATGATCCACGACATACCTCATGGCAAGTCTGGACAACCTATGGAGCTCGTCCCACTCGGCCATTTGTTCATTTAACAGCAGCGGACGCGTTGGAGCACTGAACTACGACCACAACAATCTCTCCACTTCATGATCTTTCTGATCTTTGAAAAACTCAGTCGCATCAGCAACACTCATTGCCAAGTCCAAGTATGCGTCTACAGCACTCCATAACTGATCCATAGGGGCATACTTCGAATCTCCGAACTTCGTCTGCAACAAAAAGGGCTTCCCAGCCGTGATATCTCCGGCTTAACGGAGCTCCTCCTTCGCCGCTCTGATTTTAGAGTGGGTTTCCTTGGCTGCTTCCACGGCTTTCTTCAGGTCAACCACTTTCTCTTGGCTTTCCTTTTCAAGAAGCTCATATCGGCCGGCGGCATCTTTCAGCTCAACAGCCATCTTGGCTATTTTATCTTCGCTCTGGCGATGAGCAGCCTGTTCGGCTCTTAAGTCTTCGGCCGCCTTTAGGGCGGCCGCATCACTTCTCCTGGCTTGTTCCTTGGCTCGGGCAAGTTCCGCCCGAAGGGTCTCCACGGTGGCAGCTCCATCTGTAGTCACAGCATATTATAGATACTAGCATCATGCTCCTCTTAATATTTGTTGACCACCCGAAAATACACACCCTGTGCCTCGTCAAGCCGCTTGTTCACAAGCGCAATGTCGGCATCTGCCGCGTCAAGTTGCCGCCTTAGTCCGGCAAACTCAGCAGTCCGGCCAGCCACCGGACCCTCAGCCGCCTGCACATGAAAAGCAGCGCGATCATTACCTGGGACTACGATCCTCTATCTGGCGCCTCTGGACAGCAACCAGAATCTCAGGGGCTACTATCTGTATAGAGCACACCTAGCGTGTGCGGTACCATCAAAAAATTTATATATTACTTTGCGTACCTCAAAGCCTCTTAGCAGGCTCGTAAAAGCTTCATGAAACCCACTTTTGGCGGATGAAATCCTCTCAACCACCGTACCCATTAAAGTACGATGCGCCTCTAAGATAGCCGCTTGCTCCAAAAGACCCATCAGTGCGTCTGGTTGTGCACCGGACAGTCCCAGACTCTTTCTTTTGCTCTCCTTAGGAGCCGAATACTCCGGACTTTGGGTGGCCGAAGGGTTACCTTCTGGCCTTGGTGGATTAGGAGAAATCCTCCGTGATGACACCTCAGGGTCGTCCGTCCCAGGAGGCGGGGAGACAGGTGGAGGCGTTTCCTTTCCATCATCTCCGTAAGAAGATCCCCGAAGACGAACTCTGTCGAGAAGGGCTACGAGCTAGACTGCAAGATATATGTCTCAGTTATTGCCCGTGTTAAGAGATAAAGCAGGATATATTTACCAAAGTACTCTTGCTCACTTACAGCTCGGTGGAGGGCTGGCCCCCTTGCGGGCACTGTGCGGTAAGGACGCCCTTCGGGGCAGGGCCCCCTGGCGAAGGTTTCTTCCCTCGTTTGGAAACCTTCGTTTCCAAGTCTTCAGAGGCGGTCCTTTTCCTTCCTTGGGGAGAGGGGATTCTAGATTCTTCTCCCCGATTATCCTCCTTCGCAGAGACACTAATTCCCCCGGTTTGGATGAGTAATGTGTGAAGCCCACTTTCTGCTTCTTTATTCCTCCCTTTATCTTCCCCTAATGGCACTTGATAAGGTGCGTGCTCAAGCATCCTGGCTAGTACAGGATCCTGTGAGCCTTCAGGAAGGGGGGCCAAACACCTGATCCTCTTCGCCTTTCTTATGTAGTCCTGGCCGAGAGCGATTTTTTCAGAATGATGTTATGACAAATACTCTGGACTTTGGGTGGCCGAAGGGTTACCTTCTGGCCTTGGTGGATTAGGAGAAATCCTCCATGATGACACCTCAGGGTCGTCCGTCCCAGGAGGCGGGGAGACAGGTGGAGGCGTTTCCTTTCCATCATCTCCGTAAGAAGATCCCCGAAGACGAACTCTGTCGAGAAGGGCTATGAGCCAGACTGCAAGATATATGTCTCAGTTATTGCCCGTGTTAAGAGATAAAGCAGGATATATTTACCAAAGTACTCTTGCTCACTTACAGCTCGGTGGAGGGCTGGCCCCCTTGCGGGCACTGTGCGGTAAGGACGCCCTCCGGGGTAGGGCCCCCTGGCGAAGGTTTCTTCCCTCGTTTGGAAACCCTCGTTTCCAAGTCTTCAGAGGCGGTCCTTTTCCTTCCTTGGGGAGAGGGGATTCTAGATTCTTCTCCCTGATTATCCTCCTTCGCAGAGACACTAATTCCCCCGGTTTGGATGAGTAATGTGTGAAGCCCACTTTCTGCTTCCTTATTCCTCCCTTTATCTTCCCCTGATGGCACTTGATAAGGTGCGTGCTCAAGCATCCTGGCTAGTACAGGATCCTGTGAGCCTTCAGGAAGGGGGGCCGAACACCTGATCCTCTTCGCCTTTCTTATGTAGTCCTGGCCGAGAGCGATTTTTTCAGAATGATGTTATGACAAATAAAAAGACAGCATGTTCGGCCACAGAATTACTTAAGTGGGTATCTAAACGGTTGTAGTGGAGACCCGCATCCTCGGTGGTGTCCGGACACTTTATTCGTGATCCGAAGAACAATCCATACATCTCTTCGAGTGTCACGCCGAAGAATTGCTGAATAGTTCGTGATCCTTCTGGGTTGAATTCCCACATACGGAGAGATCGACGTTGGCATGGCAGGACCCGATGAACTAGCATAACTTGCATTCCCTTGACAAGACTGACATCCCTCTTGAGGAGATCTCGGATGCGACTTTGCAATGTCAGCACGTCATTAACTGGCCCCCAGTCCAGCCCCTTGTTAACCCATGACGCCAGTTGCGGCGGGGGGCCCGAGCGGAAGGCGGGGGCAGCTGCCCACTTTGTACCTCGAGGAGCTATGATGTAAAACCACTCCCACTGCCATAAGTTGGACACCTCCGGTAAGGAACCCTTTGGCCATAGAGCATCGGCGCCTTTGCTTATTATGGCACCTCCGCATTCTGCGTGTCACCCATCGATCGTCTTCGACTTCACATTGAAGGTCTTGAGCCATAAGCTAAAGTGTGGGGTGATGCGGAGGAAGGCCTCACACATGACGATAAACGACGAGATGTGAAGGATGGAATCTGGAGCTAGATCATGGAAATCGAGCCGGTAATAGAAAATAAGCCCTCTAACAAAGGATCAAGACTAAAGCCTAGCCCTCGGAGGAAGTGGGAAACAAATACGACACTCTCGTTGGGTTCGGGAGTGGGGATGACCTGCCCTTGAGCAGGCAGCCTGTGCGAGATTTCGGCGGTCAGATACCTGGCTTCCCTTAGCTTCTTGATGTCCTCCTCTGTGATAGAGGAGGCCATTCACCGACCTTGAAGGTTGGATCCGGACATGGTTGAAGGTCCGAAGCGCTTAGCCTGAGCCTTGGGTGTTGGAACTCGAGGTGGGGGAAGGGAAGGATCGAGCGCGAGAAGAAAAGGACAGGCCTTGGCCCCTTTATAAAGAGGGTGAATACCAAGCGTCCTCCGCGTGGCCGTTTGGAACTTGACTAAAATCGAGGAGTCATACTGACAAGCATGATTGGGTTACCCACACCCATATTGATGAGAATCCCGTGATAAGGGGAACACAATCTCTGCTTTGACAAGACGTGCCAACAAAACCGCCTCGCAACACGTGAAGTGGCAGGCTGGGAAAAATGGTTTGTAATGACCGGACCATGGCAGGATGTCACGTTATGAAAAGTTGTCAGCAGATTAGATTTGTGGAATATTATACTCTCTACGGTGGTATATGGAATTTGTTTTACAGAGCCGGACACAATCCTTGTGTTCAAAATCTTCTATGGAGTATTCGGAGAAGGAACCCGCCTTGCAATGCCGAAGACAATATGCGCGCCGGACTCATCGTCATTGAAGCCTGGTCCAGGGGCTACTGAGGGAGTCCTGGATTAGGGGGTCCTCGGACAGCCGGATGATAACCCACAAGTATAGGGGATCGCAACAGTTTTCGATAAGTAATAGTGTTGAACCCAACGAGGAGCTAAATGCAGAATAAATATTCCCTCAAGTTCTATCGACCACCAATACAACTCTACGCACGCTTGACGTTCGCTTTACCTAGAACAAGTATGGAACTAGAGTACTTTGTAGGTGTTGTTGGATAGGTTTGCAAGATAATAAAGAGTACGTAAATAAAAAGTAGGGGCTGTTTAGATAAAGAAGCAATAAAGTAAATATAGCGAGTGTGGAAAAGTGGTGGTAGGAGTTGCGAAATTGCCCCTAAGCAATTGACTACTTTACTAGACCGATAGCAAGTATTATGTGGGAGAGGCCACTGCTAGCATGTCATCCCTGACTTGGAATTCTATGCACTTATGATTGGAACTATTAGCAAGCATCCGCAACTACTAATGTTCATTAAGGTAAAACCCAACCATAGCATTAAGATATATTGGTCCCCCTTCAATCCCGTATGCATCAATTTCTATGCTAGGTTGAAGCTTCTGTCACTCTTGCCCTGCAATACATAGTCCTATCAACATAGCCCTGTCATTCTCCTTGGCCATGGTTGCCGGTGAGACGCGCGAGGAGAAGTTGTGCGGAGGCGAGAGCGAGCGCGCTGGACGGAGACGAAGGGAGCAGAGAGAGAGAATGCTGAGGCACTGTACAAAAAACCCTCGCCGGGCGTATTTATAAGGTCCCTTCCAAGTGGATGACAGGTGGGCCCGGTCGATCTAATCATATCCAGGAACAGTTATGCAGGCGGGATACATGGCGAATAAAGCGGCACGGGGATCGAGGCGTCTATGTCCCGTCCCATCTGAACGCCGCGGTCCGCTCCGCTTCGCGCGCTTCCCCAAATTTCGCATCCCGTGGAATCCGCGAACGGCAGATCGGTCTGTCAGACGCAGGATTTCCTGCGATCCGTCGCTCGGAAATCGTTAAAGCCCGAAAGATCACTCGACGAAAGAAGAGAATGGATCGAGTCGACTGAAGACAAGTTGCTCACTACCAACAAAGAGATTCTTTGGTCCAGAACAACGCACGACCAGTGTGCAAAAGTTAATCGGAAACAACATCAACTCCTTCCTCACTCGAAGCCTCAATCCATTCGGGGGCTAATGATAGGGTCATGTACCTAGGGTAGGGTCACTGACCTGATCTAAGTACCCTGCCCAAAGACACCCTTAGAAGAGGTCACCTTCCAGTCGACCAACGAGGGACTCACTCGACTGACTTGAAGGACTCGACCACGAAGACTCACTCGACCACCAGAAGGTCAAGAGGCACTCTGCACTGCAACGGCCTGTAATTAAGTAGACTTTATGATAGTAAAGACACTTTATGTGGGGCGTTACCAGTAACGCCCCAGACTTAACTCACCTTAAACCCTCTCCTACGTGGGCTGGCTGGGGTCCTGGCGCACTCTATATAAGCCACCCCCCTCCACAGGTAGAAGTGTTCGACACTCTGTAACTCATATACATATAATCCACTCGACCGCCTCTGGGCTCCGAGACGTAGGGCTTTTACTTCCTCCGAGAAGGGCCTGAATTCGTACATCCCCTGTGTTTACAACCTCTCCATAGCTAGGACCTTGCCTCCCCATACCTACCCTCCACTCTACTGTCAGGCTTAGAACCACGACACATAGCACTATAGGTGGAATAGAATATGATGGTGGAGAAGACAAAAAGGAGAAGATAGTCTCACATCAACTAGGTGTATCAACGGGCTATGGAGAGGCCCATCAATAGATATCAATGTGAGTGAGTAGGGATTGCCATGCAACGGATGCACTAGAGCTATAAGTGTATGAAAGCTCCAACTGAAACTAAGTGGGTGTGCATCCAACTTGCTTGCTCATGAAGACCTCGGGCATTTGAGGAAGCCCATCATCGGAATATACAATCCAAGTTCTATAATGAAAATTCCCACTAGTATATGAAAGTGATAACTGAAGAGACTCTCTATATGAAGAACATGGTGCTACTTTGAAGCACAAGTGTGGGAAAAGGATAGTAGCACTGCCCCTTCTCTCTTTTTCTCTCATTTTTTTGGTGGGCTTCTTTGGCCTATCTTTTTTTATTTGGGCTTCTTTGGCCTCTTTTATTTTTTTGTAAAGTCCGGAGTCTCATCCCGACTTATGGGGGAATCATAGTCTCCATCATCCTTTCCTCACTGGGGCAATGCTCTAATAATGATGATCATCACACTTTTATTTACTTACAACTCAATATTACAACTCAATTTCTAGAACAAAGTATGACTCTATATGGATGCCTCCGGCGGTGTACCGGGATGTGCAATGATCTAGCATAGCAATGACATCAAAAACGAACAAGCCATGAAAACATCATGCTAGCTATCTTACGATCATGCAAAGCAATATGACAATGAATGCTCAAGTCATCTATATGATGATGATGGAAGTTGCATGGCAATATATCTCGAAATGGCTATGGGAATGCCATGATAGTAGGTATGGTGGCTGTTTTGAGGAAGGTATATGGTGGGTTTATGGTACCGGGGAAAGTTGCGCGGTACTAGAGAGGCTAGCAATGATGGAAGGGTGAGAGTGCGTATAATCCATGGACTCAACATTAGTCATAAAGAACTCACATACTTATTGCAAAAATCTATTAGTCATCGAAACAAAGTACTACGCGCATGCTCCTAGAGGGATAGATTGGTAGGAAAAGACCATGGCTCATCCCCGACCGCCACTCATAAGGAAGACAATCAATAAATACCTCATGCTCCAACTTTGTTACATAACGGTTCACCATACGTGCATGCTACGGGAATCACAAACCTCAACACAAGTATTTCTACAATCCACAACTACCCACTAGCATGACTCTAATATCACCATCTCTATATCACAAAACTATTGCAAGGAATCAAACACATCATATTCAGTGATCTACAAGTTTTATGTAGGATTTTATGACTAACCATGTGAATGACCAATTCCTGTCATATCTCTAAATAGATATAAGTGAAGCAAGAGAGCTTAATTCTTTCTACAAAAGATATGCCCACGCTCTAACAATTATAAGTGAAGCAAAAGAGCATTCTACAAATGGCGGTTGTCTATGTAAAGAGAAACAGGCAATCCAAACTTCAAATGATATAAGCGAAGCACATGAAGCATTCTATAAAGCCATACTCAAAAGATATAAGTGAAGTGCATAGAGCATTCTATAAATCAACCAAGGACTATCTCATACCAGCATGGTGCATAAAAGAAAAATGAAAACTAAATGCAAAAGATGCTCCAAGATTGCACATATCGCATGAACAAAACGAATCCGAAAACATACTGATACTTGTTGAAGAAAGAGGGGATGCCTTCCGGGGCATCCCCAAGTTAGACGCTTGAGTCTCCTTGAATATTTACATGGGGTGCCTCGGGAATCCCCAAGCTTGAGCTCTTGCCTCTCTTCCTTCTTCTCACATCGAGACCTTCTCGATCATCGAACACTTCATCCACACAAAACTTCAACAGAAAACTCGGTAAGATCCGTTAGTATAATAAATAAAATCACTACTCTAAGTACTGTTGCAAACCAATTCATATTTTGTTTTTGCATTGTGTCTACTGTAGTATAGCTTTTCCATGGCTTAATCCACTGATAGGAATTGATAGTTTCATCAAAACAAGCAAACTATGCATCAAAAACAGAATCTGTCTAAAACAGAACAGTCTGTAATAATATGCACATTAACCATACTTCTGATACTTGAAAAATTCTACCAAAATTAGGAAAATTAAAAAAAATTGTATAGGAAGACAGTGCAAAAAGAATCAGAACCATTTGACGTTCCAGCTAAAAATGTAAAATCGCGCACTACAGCCAAAGTTTCTGTCCTGCACCGTACAAACCATCAAGCAAATGTAAACATCCTAAAGGCAAACCTTGGCACATTATTTTTATAATACAATGGAATTTTAAAAGGGGATAATTATTTTTATTGAAAAGTTTCTGTAATCAAGACTCACAAAGTTTTTGTGAGCATGAACAAAGTTCAAGTCTAGCTCCCACTTCAACAATGCTTGTCTTTCTCACTTTCACTTTCCTTTTTGAAAAAGTTTTGGGTTCCCCTCTTTATTTTTGTTGTTTTTAAACTATATAAAAGCAATCAACAGAAATAAATGACTCTTTAAAACTTCCGGGTTGTCTCCCTGGCAGCGCTTTCTTTAAAGCCATTAAGCTAGGCATATAATGCTCAAGTAATGAATCCACCCGGATCCCAAGGTATATCAAAGCCAATTTTAATTAACAATGATTTATAATTTAGTAGTGAGCACAAAGTAACATATATCATGTAATGACGAAGTCTAACTCTCTTCCTATGCATCGGCATGTCATAACAGAACAATTCGTGCACACATAGTAAAGGCCAATGCATAGTATAAACAGTTTCTTGCAATTTTGCCATATTGGAAACATAGAGAGGTGGAGATATAGTTCCTCTCTCATAATAATTGCAAGTAGGAGAAGCAAGCACATGCATATTGTATTCATCAAAATCATCATGTGCAACGGTAAAAGGCAACCCATCAATATAATCCTTAATAAGTGCAAACTTCTCCAATATAGTGTAGTCGGGAGAATTCAAAAAGATAATAGGACTATCATGCGTGGGTGCAATAGCAACAATTTCATGTTTAACATAAGGAACTATAGCAAGTTCATCTCCATAAGCATAATTCATATTGGCACCTTGGCCACAAGCATAGCAAGCATCATCAAAAAGGGACATTTCAAAAGAATCGACGGGATCATAGCAATTATCATAGCATTCATCCTTCGGTAAGCACGAAGGGAAATTAAACAATGTATGAGTTGAGAAGTTACTCTCATTAGAAGGTGGGCACGGGTGATCAATCCGCTCTTCCTCCTTTTGTTCTTCGCTCTTCTCCTCATCTTTCTCATCCAATGATCTCACAGTTTCATCAATTTCTTCTTCCATGGACTCCTGCAAGATATTAGTCTCTTCTTGGACAGCGAAGACTTTCTCAATAAGTGCATTGATATCATAATTGTATTCATAATTCTCATAGAAATATTTAAGGATAGCTAAATTTTCAGGTCTATAAACCGAATCATCAAAATCTTCAAACTCGTTAAACATAGATTCAATTTCATAAGCACCCATAAAAGCAACAAATTCTTCTATTTGTTCCACATCATAGTAATCATATATACCTCTAGCATAAGAAGCTAAGGTTTTATTATCATTAAATTCACATAAAAAGGGAAGGTGGGGAGCCTTCATCTTAGAGCAACAAGTATAATCATATCTCAAGCATAGTTGCCTAGCATACCAATTCAATATATGAATTTGATCCCATAATAGTTTCCCTTTTTGTGTCAAGCGGTAATCCCTAAAGTATTCACGTTGATCCAACGTTACTCCCATTACATAATTGAATGGGGTTTTCTCAGAATTATTAAAGTAGTACATAATATTTTTCACATAACCAGCATCGAGGGTTTTAGGAGGTTACCCATCTCCATGAGTAGCAAGTACACCTAATTTTTTTGGTATTTCGTGTTCCATATCCATAACTAAAGATAAAGAACAACTAAGAACATCAAATAAAAATTACTTAGTGATAAAGCAAACAAGCACACACGAGAATATTCACCCCACGCTATTGCTCCCCGGTAACAGCGCCAGAAAAAGGTCTTGATAACCCACAAGTATAGGGGATCGCAACAATTTTCGATAAGTAAGAGTGTCGAACCCAACGAGGAGCTAAAGGCAAAATAAATATTCCCTCAAGTTCTATCGACCACGATACAACTCTACGCACGCTTGACGTTCGCTTTACCTAGAACAAGTATGAAACTAGAAGTACTTTGTAGGTGTTGTTGGATAGGTTTGCAAGATAATAAAGAGTACGTAAATAAAAAGTAGGGGCTGTTTAGATAAAGAAGCAATAAAGTAAATATAGCGAGTGTGGAAAAGTGGTGGTAGGAGTTGCGAAATTGCCCCTAAGCAATTGACTACTTTACTAGACCGATAGCAAGTATTATGTGGGAGAGGCCACTGCTAGCATGTCATCCCTGACTTGGAATTCTATGCACTTATGATTGGAACTATTAGCAAGCATCCGCAACTACTAATGTTCATTAAGGTAAAACCCAACCATAGCATTAAGATATATTGGTCCCCCTTCAATCCCGTATGCATCAATTTCTATGCTAGGTTGAAGCTTCTTTCACTCTTGCCCTCCAATACATAGTCCTATCAACATACAACTAACCCTAGGGTGTGATCCACGTGAGCAATCATATGATGAGCACCAAAGGACAGCAACATAACCACAAGAAAATTAAATCAATCATAGCAATTCATCAACCACCGATTGGACAATGAAAATCTACTCAGACATCATAGGATGGCAACACATCATTGGATAATAATATGAAGCATAAAGCACCATGTTCAAGTAGAGGGTATAGCGGGTTGCGGGAGAGTGGACCGCTGTAGATAGAGGGGGGAAGGTGATGGAGATGTTGGTGAAGATGGCGGAGGTGTTGGTGTAGATCGCAGCGACGGATCGACTGTGAATTCTGTTGCGCGACTGCGACACGGCCGAATTCTGGTCTCCTGCTGCCCGGAGTAGATCTCTGATCTGCATCAAACCTCTGCCAGCTTCCGACTGAGAGGGCTGGATGGACTCTGCAATACGGGTCGCAGCTGCTAAATTCTGGATTGGGGTTCGATATACCTGAGTCGGCGGGAAGAGTTGACGTCGACTGGGGTCGGGAACTCGTTGCCGCGCACGCTCGTCGAGTGCTCGCTGAAGATTCTCCAGTCGAGTGCGTTCGGCCAAATAGCTCTGGACGTGGTGTTTGGTGATTCGAAACATTTTCGCAAAGAAAAGTTGACGTTTGAGGTCGTGGATTTTCAGAGTGCATATCATGCCATTTTGGGGAGACCAGCTTACGCACGGTTCATGGCTCGACCATGTTACGTGTACCTCAAATTGAAGATGCCCGGCCCCAAAGGAGTGATCACTGTCACCGGTGATCGGAAAAAGGCAGAAGAGTGCTTTCAGAAGGGCTCAAAGATTGCCGATTCCCAGGTGACAGCAGTCGAGTTCGAAGAATACAAGCAAAACGCAGATCCGAGTGACTTGCTGCGATCCAAGAAACCCGCCACAGAGTCTGCATTTCAGTCGTCCGGTGAGACGAAGCATGTTCACATTCACCCGACCGACCCCGATGCAGCTCCGACCCACATCTCCACAACACTCGACCCGAAATAGGAAGAAGCGCTCATCCAGTTCCTCCGTGAGAACTGGGACATTTTTGCATGGAAGCCCGCTGACATGCCAGGTGTTCCCAGGGGACTGGCTGAGCATCGCCTAAGAGTCGACTCATCTGCAAAACCAGTCAAAGAGCATCTTCGGCGGTCCGCCGTCCAGAAGAGAAAAGCCATTGGTGAGGAAGTGGCTCGACTGTTGGCGGCAGGATTTATCCGAGAGATATACCACTCCGAGTGGCTCGCTAATGTCATCATGGTTCCTAAGAAGGACAAATCGCTCCGAATGTGCATTGATTTCAAGCACATCAACCGGGCCTGCCCGAAAGATCATTTTCCTCTCCCTCGCATAGATCAAATTGTTGACTCGACCGCGGGATGCGAGAGATTATCTTTTCTAGATGCCTATTCTGGGTACCACCAAATCCGTCTGTATGGACCCGACGAGGTGAAAACAACTTTCATCACTCCATTCGGGTGCTTCTGCTATATCACCATGCCATTCGGCCTCAAGAATGCTGGAGCCACATTTATGCGAATGATTCAAAAGTGTCTACTCACTCAGATCAATCGGAATGTGGAAGCGTATATGGATGATATCGTCGTCAAGTCACGAAAAGGTTCCGACCTACTCGCTGACCTCGCCGAAACATTTGCCAACCTCAGAAGGTATGATATCAAGCTCAATCCATCAAAGTGCACATTTGGAGTTCCTGGTGGCAAGTTACTTGGTTTTCTCGTTTCCGAACGAGGAATCGACGCTAATCCAGAGAAGATCGGCACTATTCTCCGAATGAAACGCCCTGTGCGAGTGCACGATGTCCAGAAGCTTACTGGATGCTTGGCCGCATTAAGTCGATTCATCTCACGACTCGGTGAAAAGGCATTGCCTCTTTACCGACTGATGAAGAAGGCAGACAAGTTCGAGTGGACTCCAGAAGTTGATGCAGCGTTTGCCGAGCTAAAAGCTCTGCTCTCCACCCAGCCGGTGCTTGCTGCTCCAATCAGCAAAGAGCCTCTGTTGCTCTATATCGCAGCCACAGGACAAGTCGTCAGTACTGTGCTAACGGTCGAGCGAGAAGAAGAAGGAAAAGCTCTCAAAGTTCAGCGCCCAGTGTATTATTTGTCTGAAGTCTTGACTCCATCCAAGCAGAGATATCCTCATTATCAGAAGCTTGTGTATGGAATATACATGACCACAAAGAAGGTTGCTCATTATTTCTCTGATCATTCCATCACAGTCGTCAGCGACGCTCCACTATCAGAGATTTTGCACAACAGAGATGCAACTGGTCGAGTGGCCAAATGGGCGATTGAACTTCTTCCCCTTGATATCAAGTTTGAGGCAAAGAAAGCCATTAAGTCCCAGGCAATAGCAGATTTCCTCGCCGAGTGGATTGAACAGCAGCAGCCGACTGAAGTTCACTCGGAGCATTGGACCATGTTCTTTGATGGCTCTAAGATGTTGAATGGTTCCGGTGCTAGGGTTGTCCTGGTTTCCCCCAGAGGAGATAAGCTCAGATATGTGCTCCAGATTCACTTTGATTCCTCCAACAATGAGGCAGAATATGAGGCCCTCTTATATGGGTTGCGCATGGCCATTTCACTCGGCGTCTGTCGCCTGATGGTCTATGGCGACTCGGATTTACTGGTCAACCAAGTGATGAAGGAGTGGGACGTGAGAAGCCCAGCCATGACTGGATACTGTAGTGCAGTGAGGAAGCTGGAAAAGAAGTTCGAGGGGTTGGAGCTCCATCATATACCCCGACTGAAAAATCAAGCAGCTGATGATCTAGCAAAGATAGGTTCCAAGAGAGAAGCCATTCCGAGTGGTGTGTTCTTGGAGCATATACACACTCCGTCAGTCAAAGAAGATCCTTTCACCGAAGAAGCTCCACAGCCCAAGAGTGCCACAGATCCGACTGAGGTTGAAGTCCCAGCGGTGGTCGACTTGATCATGGAGGTCTTGGTGGTCATTCCCGACTGGACAGTTCCATATATCGCGTATATCCTGAGAAAAGAGCTTCCGGAAGATGAGGAAGAGGCTCGACAGATCGTCCGTCGATCTAAGGCCTTTACCGTGATCAAAGGACAATTATACAGAGAAAGCGCGACTGGAGTTGGTCAGAAGTGCATAACACCAGAAGAAGGTCGACTCATCCTCAATGATATCCACTCGGGGACCTGTGGTCATCATGCATCCTCTCGGACCATCGTGGCCAAAGCATACCGAGCCGGATTTTACTGGCCAAAGGCGAATGAGATGGCAAAGGAGATAGTGGATAAGTGTGAGGGATGTCAGTTTTACTCGAATATGTCGCACAAGCCTGCATCAGCCCTGAAGACCATTCCACTTGTCTGGCCTTTCGCCGTATGGGGGTTGGACATGGTCGGTCCTTTGAGAACAGGGCGAAGTGGCTTCACGCATGTACTGGTGGCAGTCGACAAGTTCACCAAGTGGATTGAGGCTAAACCAATCAAGAACCTTGACGCCGGTACTGCTGTTAGCTTCATCAGGGAACTAATATTCAGATATGGAGTCCCGCACAGCATCATTACGGATAATGGGTCGAACTTTGACTCGGAGGAATTCAGGGATTTCTGCAACTCTCAAGGCACACGGGTCGACTACGCTTCAGTCGCCCATCCGCAGTCGAATGGACAAGCAAAGCGAGCCAATGGCCTGATTCTCAAGGGATTGAAACCCCGACTGATGCGTGATCTCAAGCATGCAGCTGGAGCTTGGGTCGATGAACTTCCCTTAGTGCTTTGGGGACTGCGGACCACACCTAATCGGTCGACCGGAAGAACTCCATTCTTCTTGGTCTACGGAGCTGAAGCAGTCTTACCGAGTGATCTTCTCCACAATGCTCCTCGAGTTGAAATCTACAATGAAGCAGAGGCTGAACAAGCGCGGCAGGACGCAGTCGACCTTTTAGAGGAAGAAAGGGAGATGGCTCTGATCCGGTCGACCATCTATCAACAAGATTTGTGTCGTTTCCACGCCAGAAATGTGAGAGGTCGAGCCTTCCAGGAAGGAGATTTGGTTCTCCGAGTGGATTAGCACAAACCACACAAGCTTGCTCCTTCTTGGGAAGGTCCCTTCATCGTCACCAAGGTTCTCCACAACGGGGCGTACCGTCTTTACAACGTCGAGCATAATATCGACGAGCCCCGAGCTTGGAACGCGGAACTACTCCGCCCATTTTACACTTAAGTTTTATCACTCGGATGAGTTGCAATAAATTACTTCTGTAGTTCATGGACCTCAAAATAATAGTGTCATAGTTCCTCCATAATTTTTGTCACTTTTTATTTTTGTCCAATAAAATTCCCCTCAGTGGGTGACTTAGCCGCGAATCCGTTCCGCCTAAGTTTGTAAAAAATCCTACCGAGTGGCGAGCCAGACTCCCACTCGGAGGCTTAGCTGCGAATCCGTCTCGCCTAAGTTATAAAAATCCTACCGAGTGGTAAGCCAGACTTCCACTCGGAGGCTTAGCTGCAGTCCAAGCACTCGCCTAAGTTATAAAAATCCTACCGAGTGGTAAGCCAGACTTCCACTCGGAGGCTTAGCTGCAGTCCAAGCACTCGCCTAATTTATTAAAATCCTTCCGAGCGAAGAGCAAACCTCTCACTCGGGGGCTTAGCTGCAGTCCAAGTACTCGCTAAGTAATCAAAAATCCTTCCGAGTGAAGAGCAAACCTCTCACTCAGGGGCTTAGCTGCAGCCCAGTGCTAGCCTAAGTTATCAAAATCCTTCCGAGTGAAGAGCAAACCTCTCACTCGGGGGCTTAGCTGCAGCCCTGTGCTCGCCTAAGTTTGTAAAAAATCCTACCGAGTGAAGAGCAAACCTCTCACTCGGGGGCTTAGCTGCAGCCCAGTGCTAGCCTAAGTTATCAAAATCCTTCCGAGTGAAGAGCAAACCTCCCACTCGGGGGCTTAGCTGCAGCCCTGTGCTCGCCTAAGTTTGTAAAAAATCCTACCGAGTGAAGAGCAAACCTCTCACTCGGGGGCTTAGCTGCAGTCCAAGAACTCGCCTAAGTTATCGAAATCCTACCGAGTGAAGAGCAAACCTCTCACTCGAGGGCTTAGCTGCAGTCCAAGCACTCGCCTAAGTTATAAAAATCCTACCGAGTGAAGAGCAAACCTCTCACTCGGGGTCTTAGCTGCAGCCCTGTGCTCGCCTAAGTTATAAAAATCCTGCCGAGTGGTAAGCCAGACTTCCACTCGGGGGCTTAGCTGCAGCCCAGTGCTCGCCTAAGTGGACTAAGGAATAAGTCGATTGCAGTAAAGGCGCCCTGCTTTGAACCTGCAAAAGACATTTCGAGCCAAAAGCAATCATATTCAAGCACCAAATTCAAGTTCGAATCGATATCTAAAGGAACCGAAAGTGCTCAGGCGCTAAGCCCGTTAAGGTTTATCGGTTACAATTCCACTCGGCATACCGAGGCAAATTTAAAGCGTCGAGCTTAGAAGAAGTTTTTTACCCCTCCTGCAGAGGGCTGGAAGGTGCAACAAACTCATCAAGATCAATTCCGTCTGCGATCCGAGTGGCAGCCGCAAGGAAAGTTTCCATAAAGGACCTGAAGTCGTGTTTCTTGGTGTTGGCCACCCGGAGGGCCGCCAGCTTCTCTTCTCGCGCATCTTTGCACTAGACTCGGGCCAGACACAGAGCAACATCTGCACCGCACCGAGCCGAGGACTTCTTCCACTCCTGCACTCGACCAGGGATCGTGTTCAAGCGAGCCATCAGCGACTCAAGGTCATTCTGAAGTGTCTCCCCGGGCCAGAGCATCGAGCCGATGCGAGATGTGGCGACCTTCAGCCTTGCAAGATAGTCCACGGCAGCTGCAACACGGGACTCCAGTCGGAACACGTTCATGGAAACTTCGTCGTTCACCGGAGAATTGACGGGGTCAAGGTTTGGTTCCAGCCGGCTAGTTTCTTCTTCAAAGTTTTGACAAAATTCTGCAAGGACGATCACTGAGTCAAGGTGATGGTCGAATGGAAAAACCACGATTGGAAATAATTGCCGAGCATAGAGGTTTACCTTCAAGCATAAGAAACAGCTTCTTGGCAAGACCACTCAGGAAGGCCTCCAGATCATTTTTCTTCCCAGTCAACTTACTGACTTGGTCGGTCAGGGCAGCTTTATCAGTTTTCAGTCGACTGACCTCCTTGTTGGCGATCCCAAGAGCAGCTTTCAGATTGGTATTGTCTTGTTCAAGCTTGGTGACTGAAGCTACCTTCTCGTCAGCGAGCTTGATCTTCTCAGCTAGTTCAAGGTCTTTTTCTGTTGGGCCTCCCTTACCTTACCTGCAAGTTACAGCAAGATCAGATTTTGAAACAAACGAAGGGGAAGATCAGTCGTCAAGGTCTCACCAAACATACCTTCGGTCTCCTCCTTTGCCTTCGTCAGTTTCTCCTGAACCAGCTTCAAATTCAGCTCGAGCTGAACGTGCTTGTTTTCCAGCTCAGAGTAGCGAGCCACAAGATCACAGGAGTTCTGCGAAGAACCAATCGACTAAATGTCAAATATAATTCACTTCCGAGTGAAAAAGGAAAAATCACACGTTTCTAAGACTACAGCCGAATACAAGCATTCGACCGTAGTCTCGGGGACTACACCCAGTGGGTGCACTCAGCGTGCCCCCACTAATCCTATCGAAGATAGAGTCGACCAGTCGACCTCAAAAAAAAAGAGAGATGTATTCTTTAAGACTGTAATCGACTGCAAGCAGTCGACCACAGTCTCGGGGACTACACCCAGTGGGTGCACTCAGCGTGCCCCCACCGGTTTGCGAAATCCATTCGACATAGTCGAATGACGCAAAGACTTAAATTATAAAACCTAAAGCCGACTGCCAACAGTCGACCTTAGCCTTGGAGACTACACCCAGTGGGTGCACTCAGCGTGCCCCCACTAATCCTATTGAAGACAGAGTCGACCAGTCGACCAGTTTGCGAAATCCAGTCGACATAGTCGAATGACGCAAAGACTGAAATTATAAAGCCTAAGGCCGACTGCCAGCAGTCGACCTTAGCCTTGGGGACTACACCCAGCGGGTGCACTCAGCGTGCCCCCGCTAACACGGAGTCTAAGTCGACACACCCAGTGGGTGACTACTATAAATTCTGGAAAGAAAAGTTTTTGATAGCATATCTTAACAGAACAGGCGGTGGTCGACTGACCTGAACATTGCTTTGAAGGGCGGAACTGGCGTCGTAAACTGCCTGGCTCGCATCCCGGATGGTCCTTAACTGCTCCATCATGATCCCTGCCTAGCGTATCACCTCCTTCGCGGCGCCAGCTTGGTCCTCTGGGACGTGGTGCGTCGTGAAGAGGGAGGGCTGCTGAGCGCTCGTCAGTGGATCTGCGAAGGACACAGTATGTCGAGTGGTGTTCTCTTCCTCCGCAATCAGAGTCTCAGGCGCCGTCACATCCTGGGGCACCCTGCTGGCGGACGCTTTCCTACTCCTTCTGCGCTTCAGCGGTTCCTCATCCTCATCATCATCAGGGAGAGTGATAACAGCATTGGGTGGAGCTACAGAGAAGAATCAGGATTAGAGATCATGAGTCAGTCGACTAAAAACGGCGTTAAGAATATAGTACCTGGTTTTGAGGTTGCTGCGTCCTCCATCTCATGGTCATCAGCCCGGGCTGAGGTCTTAGAAGTTGCAGCACTGCAACTCCAAAGAATCAGTCGACTAACTTCAGCGTCAACCAGAGACAAAGTTCACACAAAATAAGAAGACTTAAGCAGCATGATTACCCTGACATGGTGGGGATGGACACCTTCATCTTCGGCAGGAGCTTGGTCGGCTTTGACGGAGCCGCCCTGGGCTGCTTCGGCGCCTTTTCAGTCGGCGCCGGAGAGGTGGTCCGAGGGCGCTTGGTCGACTGTGCAACGGTCGAAGGGTCGTGGACAAGCTTCGACCGCCTTTCTGAGCGCGGTGGTACGACCTCCTCCTCCTCTTCTTCCTCGTCTTTAGCGTCATCTTCATCACCGTCATCATCGTCATCGTCATCATCATCCTCAGCAACGTCCGAGTCCCATTCCTCCTCCTCCTGGCTCTCGCCCCCACTCGCCTCGCCCTCCTCAGTCGGAGCCTGTGCTCCATTGGGCATCGAGTATAGCTCGGTGAGGGCCTGATAGACATCAAGACAAGGATCAATCGACCAATTGGCAGAATAAACAGAAATGAATATGACAAGAACACAGTGGAGAGCAGAGCAGGCATACCTTGTTTGGATCACTGTTGTGGTCGAGTGGAGGAATCCTTCTGGATCCGCGTGGGTTATCCTTGTTTCCGGTAACGGCGGCCATCCATCTTTCCAGAGTGACATCGTCGACTGCTTCTGGATGGACTCGAGTCTCGTCTTCAGTCCCACAGTACAACCACATGCAGTGGCTCCGGAACTGAAGGGGCTGGATACGACGCCTAAGGAAAACCTCCAGGAGATCCATGCCCGTCACTCCCTCCCGAACCAACTGTACCACGCGCTCCATCAACATCTTCACGTCAGCTTTCTCCTCCGGAATCAACTTCAGAGAGGAGGGCTTGTTCACTCGGTCCATGGTAAACTGAGGGAGTCCACTCGACTGCCCCGGCGTCGACTGATCCTGGCAGTAGAACCAGGTCGACTGCCAGCCTCTGACTGACTCGGGAAAAGTCATGGCTGGGAAGGCGCTCTTATTCCTCACCTGGATCCCCAGGCCCCCACACATTTGGACGACTCGGGTTCTTTCGTCGCCTGGGCTCGCCTTCTTCATGGTCTGAGAGCGACACGTGAATATATGCTTGAACAAGCCCCAGTGCGGTCGACAGCCCAGAAAACCCTCACACATGGACACGAATGCGGCAAGATAGGCGATAGAATTTGGGGTAAAGTGGTGGAGCTGCGCTCCAAAGAAGTTCAAGAAACCACGGAAGAAAATACTCGGCGGCAAAGAAAATCCACGATCAACATGGGTGGCCAAGAGCACGCACTCAACCTCTTCTGGCTGGGGCTGCCACTCCTTCCCCGGAAGCCTCGCAGCTCCATGAGGGATCAGACCCTCATTGGCCATGTCGAGGAGATCTTTCTCCGTGATGGTCGACTGGATCCAATCTCCTTGGACCCAGCCCTTCGGCAGGCGGGATCTAGACGAAGACTCGCCGCGGCTGGTGGATCTCCCCTTCGCCTTCTCCGTCGCCGACGCCTTCTTTGCGCGTTCCAGCGCCGCTGTCTTCTCCTTGGCCATGGTTGCCGGTGAGACGCGCGAGGAGAAGTTGTGCGGAGGCGAGAGCGAGCGCGCTGGACGGAGACGAAGGGAGCAGAGAGAGAGAATGCTGAGGCACTGTACAAAAAACCCTCGCCGGGCGTATTTATAAGGTCCCTTCCGAGTGGATGACAGGTGGGCCCGGTCGATCTAATCATATCCAGGAACAGTTATGCAGGCGGGATACGTGGCGAAGAAAGCGGCACGGGGATCGAGGCGCCTATGTCCCGTCCCATCTGAACGCCGCGGTCCGCTCCGCTTCGCGCGCTTCCCCAAATTTCGCATCCCGCAGAATCCGCGAACGGCAGATCGGTCTGTCAGACGCGGGATTTCCTGCGATCCGTCGCTCGGAAATCGTTAAAGCCCGAAAGATCACTCGACGAAAGAAGAGAATGGATCGAGTCGACTAAAGACAAGTTGCTCAATACCAACGAAGAGATTCTTTGGTCCAGAACAACGCACGACCAGTGTGCAAAAGTTAATCGGAAACAACATCAACTCCTTCCTCACTCGAAGCCTCAATCCATTCGGGGGCTAATGATGGGGTCATGTACCTAGGGTAGGGTCACTGACCTGATCTAAGTACCCTGCCCAAAGACACCCTTAGAAGAGGTCACCTTCCAGTCGACCAACGAGGGACTCACTCGACTGACTTAAAGGACTCGACCATGAAGACTCACTCGACCACCAGAAGGTCAAGAGGCACTCTGCACTGCAACGGCCTGTAATTAAGTAGACTTTATGATAGTAAAGACACTTTATGTGGGGCGTTACCAGTAACGCCCCAGACTTAACTCACCTTAAACCCTCTCCTACGTGGGCTGGCTGGGGTCCTGGCGCACTCTATATAAGCCACCCCCCTCCACAGGTAGAAGGGTTCGGCACTCTGTAACTCATATACATATAATCCACTCGACCGCCTCTGGGCTCCGAGACGTAGGGCTTTTACTTCCTCCGAGAAGGGCCTGAACTCGTACATCCCCTGTGTTTACAACCTCTCCATAGCTAGGACCTTGCCTCCCCATACCTACCCTCCACTCTATTGTCAGGCTTAGAACCACGACACATAGCACTATAGGTGGAATAGAATATGATGGTGGAGAAGACAAAAAGGAGAAGATAGTCTCACATCAACTAGGTGTATCAACGGGCTATGGAGAGGCCCATCAATAGATATCAATGTGAGTGAGTAGGGATTGCCATGCAACGGATGCACTAGAGCTATAAGTGTATGAAAGCTCCAACTGAAACTAAGTGGGTGTGCATCCAACTTGCTTGCTCATGAAGACCTCGGGTATTTGAGGAAGCCCATCATCGGAATATACAATCCAAGTACTATAATGAAAATTCCCACTAGTATATGAAAGTGATAACTGAAGAGACTCTCTATATGAAGAACATGGTGCTACTTTGAAGCACAAGTGTGGGAAAAGGATAGTAGCACTGCCCCTTCTCTCTTTTTCTCTCATTTTTTTGGTGGGCTTCTTTGGCCTCTCTTTTTTTATTTGGGCTTCTTTGGCCTCTTTTATTTTTTTTGTAAATTCCGGAGTCTCATCCTGACTTATGGGGGAATCATAGTCTCCATCATCCTTTCCTCACTGGGGCAATGCTCTAATAATGATGATCATCACACTTTTATTTACTTACAACTCAATATTACAACTCAATTTCTAGAACAAAGTATGACTCTATATAGATGCCTCCGGCGGTGTACCGGGATGTGCAATGATCTAGCATAACAATGACATCAAAAACGGACAAGCCATGAAAACATCATGCTAGCTATCTTACGATCATGCAAAGCAATATGACAATGAATGCTCAAGTCATCTATATGATGATGATGGAAGTTGCATGGCAATACATCTCGGAATGGCTATGGGAATGCCATGATAGTAGGTATGGTGGCTGTTTTGAGGAAGGTATATGGTGGGTTTATGGTACCGGGGAAAGTTGCGCGGTACTAGAGAGGCTAGCAATGATGGAAGGGTGAGAGTGCGTATAATCCATGGACTCAACATTAGTCATAAAGAACTCACATACTTATTGCAAAAATCTATTAGTCATCGAAACAAAGTACTACGCGCATGCTCCTAGAGGGATAGATTGGTAGGAAAAGACCATGGCTCGTCCTCGACCGCCACTCATAAGGAAGACAATCAATAAATACCTCATGCTCCAACTTTGTTACATAACGGTTCACCATACGTGCATGCTACGGGAATCACAAACCTCAACACAAGTATTTCTACAATCCACAACTACCCACTAGCATGACTCTAATATCACCATCTCTATATCACAAAACTATTGCAAGGAATCAAACACATCATATTCAGTGATCTACAAGTTTTATGTAGGATTTTATGACTAACCATGTGAATGACCAATTCCGGTCATATCTCTAAATAGATATAAGTGAAGCAAGAGAGCTTAATTCTTTCTACAAAAGATATGCCCACGCTCTAACAATTATAAGTGAAGCAAAAGAGCATTCTACAAATGGCGGTTGTCTATGTAAAGAGAAACAGGCAATCCAAACTTCAAATGATATAAGCGAAGCACATGAAGCATTCTATAAAGCCATACTCAAAAGATATAAGTGAAGTGCATAGAGCATTCTATAAATCAACCAAGGACTATCTCATACCAGCATGGTGCATAAAAGAAAAATGAAAACTAAATGCAAAAGATGCTCCAAGATTGCACATATCGCATGAACAAAACGAATCCGAAAACATACTGATACTTGTTGAAGAAAGAGGGGATGCCTTCCGGGGCATCCCCAAGTTAGACGCTTGAGTCTCCTTGAATATTTACTTGGGGTGCCTCGGGCATCCCCAAGCTTGAGTTCTTGCCTCTCTTTCTTCTTCTCACATCGAGACCTTCTCGATCATCGAACACTTCATCCACACAAAACTTCAACAGAAAACTCGGTAAGATCCGTTAGTATAATAAATAAAATCACTACCCTAAGTACTGTTGCAAACCAATTCATATTTTGTTTTTGCATTGTGTCTACTGTAGTATAGCTTTTCCATGGCTTAATCCACTGATAGGAATTGATAGTTTCATCAAAACAAGCAAACTATGCATCAAAAACAGAATCTGTCTAAAACAGAACAGTCTGTAATAATATGCACATTAACCATACTTCTGATACTTGAAAAATTCTACCAAAATTAGGAAAATTAAAAAAAAATTGTATAGGAAGACAGTGCAAAAAGAATCAGAACCATTTGACGTTCCAGCTAAAAATGTAAAATCGCGCACTACAGCCAAAGTTTCTGTCCTGCACCGTACAAACCATCAAGCAAATGTAAACATCCTAAAGGCAAACCTTGGCATTATTTTTATAATACAATGGAATTTTACAAGGGGATAATTATTTTTATTGAAAAGTTTCTGTAATCAAGATTCACAAAGTTTTTGTGAGCATGAACAAAGTTCAAGTCTAGCTCCCACTTCAACAATGCTTGTCTTTCTCACTTTCACTTTCCTTTTTGAAAAAGTTTTGGGTTCCCCTCTTTATTTTTGTTGTTTTTAAACTATATAAAATCAATCAACAGAAATAAATGACTCTTTAAAACTTCCGGGTTGTCTCCCTGGCAGCGCTTTCTTTAAAGCCATTAAGCTAGGCATATAATGCTCAAGTAATGAATCCACCCGGATCCCAAGGTATATCAAAGCCAATTTTAATTAACAATGATTTATAATTTAGTAGTGAGCACAAAGTAACACATATCATGTAATGACGAAGTCTAACTCTCTTCCTATGCATCGGCATGTCATAACAGAACAATTCATGCACACATAGTAAAGGCCAATGCATAGTATAAACAGTTTCTTGCAATTTTGCCATATTGGAAACATAGAGAGGTGGAGATATAGTTCCTCTCTCATAATAATTGCAAGTAGGAGCAGCAAGCACATGCATATTGTATTCATCAAAATCATCATGTGCAACGGTAAAAGGCAACCCATCAATATAATCCTTAATAAGTGCAAACTTCTCCAATATAGTGTAGTCGGGAGAATTCAAAAAGATAATAAGACTATCATGCGTGGGTGCAATAGCAACAATTTCATGTTTAACATAAGGAACTATAGCAAGTTCATCTCCATAAGCGTAATTCATATTGGCACCTTGGCCACAAGCATAGCAAGCATCATCAAAAAGGGACATTTCAAAAGAATCGACGGGATCATAGCAATTATCATAGCATTCATCCTTCGGTAAGCACGAAGGGAAATTAAACAATGTATGAGTTGAAAAGTTACTCTCATTAGAAGGTGGGCACGGGTGATCAATCCGCTCTTCCTCCTTTTGTTCTTCGCTCTTCTCCTCGTCTTTCTCATCCAATGATCTCACAGTTTCATCAATTTCTTCTTCCATGGACTCCTGCAAAATATTAGTCTCTTCTTGGACAGCGAAGACTTTCTCAATAAGTGCATTGATATCATAATTGTATTCATAATTCTCATAGAAATATTTAAGGATAGCTAAATTTTCAGGTCTATAAACCGAATCATCAAAATCTTCAAACTCGTTAAACATAGATTCAATTTCATAAGCACCCATAAAAGCAACAAATTCTTCTATTTGTTCCACATCATAGTAATCATATATACCTCTAGCATAAGAAGCTAAGGTTTTATTATCATTAAATTCACATAAAAAGGGAAGGTGTGGAGCCTTCATCTTAGAGCAACAAGTATAATCATATCTCAAGCATAGTTGCCTAGCATACCAATTCAATATATGAATTTGATCCCATAATAGTTTCCCTTTTTGTGTCAAGCGGTAATCCCTAAAGTATTCACGTTGATCCAACGTTACTCCCATTACATAATTGAATGGGTTTTCTCAGAATTATTAAAGTAGTACATAATATTTTTCACATAAGCAGCATCGAGGGTTTTAGGAGGTTACCCATCTCCATGAGTAGCAAGTACACCTAATTTTTTTGGTATTTCGTGTTCCATATCCATAACTAAGATAAAGAACAACTAAGAACATCAAATAAAAATTACTTAGTGATAAAGCAAACAAGCACACACGAGAATATTCACCCCACGCTATTGCTCCCCGGCAACAGCGCCAGAAAAAGGTCTTGATAACCCACAAGTATAGGGGATCGCAACAATTTTCGATAAGTAAGAGTGTCGAACCCAACGAGGAGCTAAAGGCAAAATAAATATTCCCTCAAGTTCTATCGACCACGATACAACTCTACGCACGCTTGACGTTCGCTTTACCTAGAACAAGTATGAAACTAGAAGTACTTTGTAGGTGTTGTTGGATAGGTTTGCAAGATAATAAAGAGTACGTAAATAAAAAGTAGGGGCTGTTTAGATAAAGAAGCAATAAAGTAAATATAGCGAGTGTGGAAAAGTGGTGGTAGGAGTTGCGAAATTGCCCCTAAGCAATTGACTACTTTACTAGACCGATAGCAAGTATTATGTGGGAGAGGCCACTGCTAGCATGTCATCCCTGACTTGGAATTCTATGCACTTATGATTGGAACTATTAGCAAGCATCCGCAACTACTAATGTTCATTAAGGTAAAACCCAACCATAGCATTAAGATATATTGGTCCCCCTTCAATCCCGTATGCATCAATTTCTATGCTAGGTTGAAGCTTCTTTCACTCTTGCCCTCCAATACATAGTCCTATCAACATACAACTAACCCTAGGGTGTGATCCATGTGTGCAATCATATGATGAGCACCAAAGGACAGCAACATAACCACAAGCAAATTAAATCAATCATAGCAATTCATCAACCACCGATTGGACAATGAAAATCTACTCAGACATCATAGGATGGCAACACATCATTGGATAATAATATGAAGCATAAAGCACCATGTTCAAGTAGAGGGTATAGCGGGTTGCGGGAGAGTGGACCGCTGTAGATAGAGGGGGGAAGGTGATGGAGATGTTGGTGAAGATGGCGGAGGTGTTGGTGTAGATCGCAGCGACGGATCGACTGTGAATTCTGTTGCGCGACTGCGACACGGCCGAATTCTGGTCTCCTGCTGCCCGGAGCAGATCTCTGATCTGCATCAAACCTCTGCCAGCTTCCGACTGAGAGGGCTGGATGGACTCTGCTATACGGGTCGCAGCTGCTAAATTCTGGATTGGGGTTCGATATACCTGAGTCGGCGGGAAGAGTTGACGTTGACTGGGGTCGGGAACTCGTTGCCGCGCACGCTCGTCGAGTGCTCGCTGAAGATTCTCCAGTCGAGTGCGTTCGGCCAAATAGCTCTGGACGTGGTGTTTGGTGATTCGAAACATTTTTGCAAAGAAAAGTTGACGTTTGAGGTCGTGGATTTTCAGAGTGCATGTCATGCCATTTTGGGGAGACCAGCTTACGCACGGTTCATGGCTCGACCATGTTACGTGTACCTCAAATTGAAGATGCCCGACCCCAAAGGAGTGATCACTGTCACCGGTGATCGGAAAAAGGCAGAAGAGTGCTTTCAGAAGGGCTCAAAGATTGCCGATTCCCAGGTGACAGCAGTCGAGTTCGAAGAATACAAGCAAAACGCAGATCCGAGTGACTTGCTGCGATCCAAGAAACCCGCCACAGAGTCTGCATTTCAGTCGTCCGGTGAGACGAAGCATGTTCACATTCACCCGACCGACCCCGATGCAGCTCCGACCCACATCTCCACAACACTCGACCCGAAATAGGAAGAAGCGCTCATCCAGTTCCTCCGTGAGAACTAGGACATTTTTGCATGGAAGCCCGCTGACATGCCAGGTGTTCCCAGGGGACTGGCTGAGCATCACCTAAGAGTCGACTCATCTGCAAAACCAGTCAAAGAGCATCTTCGGCGGTCCGCCGTCCAGAAGAGAAAAGCCATTGGTGAGGAAGTGGCTCGACTGTTGGCGGCAGGATTTATCCGAGAGATATACCACTCCGAGTGGCTCGCTAATGTCGTCATGGTTCCTAAGAAGGACAAATCGCTCCGAATGTGCATTGATTTCAAGCACATCAACTGGGCCTGCCGGAAAGATCATTTTCCTCTCCCTCGCATAGATCAAATTGTTGACTCGACCGCGGGATGCGAGAGATTATCTTTTCTAGATGCCTATTCTGGGTACCACCAGATCCGTCTGTACGGACCCGACGAGGTGAAAACAGCTTTCATCACTCCATTCGGGTGCTTCTGCTATATCACCATGCCATTCGGCCTCAAGAATGCTGGAGCCACATTTATGCGAATGATTCAAAAGTGTCTACTCACTCAGATCAGTCGAAATGTGGAAGCGTATATGGATGATATCGTCGTCAAGTCACGAAAAGGTTCCGACCTACTCGCTGACCTCGCCGAAACATTTGCCAACCTCAGAAGGTATGATATCAAGCTCAATCCATCAAAGTGCACATTTGGAGTTCCTGGTGGCAAGTTACTTGGTTTTCTCGTTTCCGAACGAGGAATCGACGCTAATCCAGAGAAGATCGGCACTATTCTCCGAATGAAACGCCCTGTGCGAGTGCACGATGTCCAGAAGCTTACTGGATGCTTGGCCGCATTAAGTCGATTCATCTCACGACTCGGTGAAAAGGCATTGCCTCTTTACCGACTGATGAAGAAGGCAGACAAGTTCGAGTGGACTCCAGAAGTTGATGCAGCGTTTGCCGAGCTAAAAGCTCTGCTCTCCACCCAGCCGGTGCTTGCTGCTCCAATCAGCAAAGAGCCTCTGTTGCTCTATATCGCAGCCACAGGACAAGTCGTCAGTACTATGCTAACGGTCGAGCGAGAAGAAGAAGGAAAAGCTCTCAAAGTTCAGCGCCCAGTGTATTATTTGTCTGAAGTCTTGTCTCCATCCAAGCAGAGATATCCTCATTATCAGAAGCTTGTGTATGGAATATACATGACCACAAAGAAGGTTGCTCATTATTTCTCTGATCATTCCATCACAGTCGTCAGCGACGCTCCACTATCAGAGATTTTGCACAACAGAGATGCAACTGGTCGAGTGGCCAAATGGGCGATTGAACTTCTTCCCCTTGATATCAAGTTTGAGGCAAAGAAAGCCATTAAGTCCCAGGCAATAGCAGATTTCCTCGCCGAGTGGATTGAACAGCAGCAGCCGACTGAAGTTCACTCGGAGCATTGGACCATGTTCTTTGATGGCTCTAAGATGTTGAATGGTTCCGGTGCTGGGGTTGTCCTGGTTTCCCCCAGAGGAGATAAGCTCAGATATGTGCTCCAGATTCACTTTGATTCCTCCAACAATGAGGCAGAATATGAGGCCCTCTTATATGGGTTGCGCATGGCCATTTCACTCGGCGTCCGTCGCCTGATGGTCTATGGCGACTCGGATTTAGTGGTCAACCAAGTGATGAAGGAGTGGGACGTGAGAAGCCCAGCCATGACTGGATACTGCAGTGCAGTGAGGAAGCTGGAAAAGAAGTTCGAGGGGTTGGAGCTCCATCATATACCCCGACTGAAAAATCAAGCAGCTGATGATCTAGCAAAGATAGGTTCCAAGAGAGAAGCCATTCCGAGTGGTGTGTTCTTGGAGCATATACACACTCCGTCAGTCAAAGAAGATCCTTTCACCGAAGAAGCTCCACAGCCCAAGAGTGCCACAGATCCGACTGAGGTTGAAGTCCCAGCGGTGGTCGACTTGATCATGGAGGTCTTGGTGGTCATTCCCGACTGGACAGTTCCATATATCGCGTATATCCTGAGAAAAGAGCTTCCGGAAGATGAGGAAGAGGCTCGACAGATCGTCCGTCGATCTAAGGCCTTTACCGTGATCAAAGGACAATTATACAGAGAAAGCGCGACTGGAGTTGGTCAGAAGTGCATAACACCAGAAGAAGGTTGACTCATCCTCAATGATATCCACTCGGGGACCTGTGGTCATCATGCGTCCTCTCGGACCATCGTGGCCAAAGCATACCGAGCCGGATTTTACTGGCCAAAGGCGAATGAGATGGCAAAGGAGATAGTGGATAAGTGTGAGGGATGTCAGTTTTACTCGAATATGTCGCACAAGCCTGCATCAGCCCTGAAGACCATTCCACTTGTCTGGCCTTTTGCCGTATGGGGGTTGGACATGGTCGGTCCTTTGAGAACAGGGCGAAGTGGCTTCACGCATGTACTGGTGGCAGTCGACAAGTTCACCAAGTGGATTGAGGCTAAACCAATCAAGAACCTTGACGCCGGTACTGCTGTTAGCTTAATCAGGGAACTAATATTCAGATATGGAGTCCCGCACAGCATCATTACGGATAATGGGTCGAACTTTGACTTGGAGGAATTCAGGGATTTCTGCAACTCTCAAGGCACACGGGTCGACTACGCTTCAGTCGCCCATCCGCAGTCGAATGGACAAGCAGAGCGAGCCAATGGCCTGATTCTCAAGGGATTGAAACCCCGACTGATGCGTGATCTCAAGCATGCAGCTGGAGCTTGGGTCGATGAACTTCCCTTAGTGCTTTGGGGACTGCGGACCACACCTAATCGGTCGACCGGAAGAACTCCATTCTTCTTGGTCTACGGAGCTGAAGCAGTCTTACCGAGTGATCTTCTCCACAATGCTCCTCGAGTTGAAATCTACAACGAAGCAGAGGCTGAACAAGCGCGGCAGGACGCAGTCGACCTTTTAGAGGAAGAAAGGGAGATGGCTCTGATCCGGTCGACCATCTATCAACAAGATTTGCGTCGTTTCCACGCCAGAAATGTGAGAGGTCGAGCCTTCCAGGAAGGAGATTTGGTTCTCCGAGTGGATTAGCACAAACCACACAAGCTTGCTCCTTCTTGGGAAGGTCCCTTCATCGTCACCAAGGTTCTCCACAACGGGGCGTACCGTCTTTACAACGTCGAGCATAATATCGACGAGCCCCGAGCTTGGAACGCGGAACTACTCCGCCCATTTTACACTTAAGTTTTATCACTCGGATGAGTTGCAATAAAGTACTTCTGTAGTTCATGGAACTACTCCTTCTTCTTCTTCTTCCTTGACCTCCTCCCTAGATGGGAGAAGGGTTTCCCCTCTGGTCCATGGCCTCCATGGCACGGGAGGGGCGAGAGCCCCTCCGAGATTGGATATGTCTCTCTGTCTCTCTCTGTTTCTGCGTTCCCAGATTCTTCCCTTTCACCGTTTCTTATATTCCCAGAGATCCGTAACTCCGATTGGGCTGAAATTTTAATACGATCTCTATCCAGATATTAGCTTTCTTGCGGTGAAATAAGGGCATCAACCGCCTTACGGGTGGCCCACGAGGGTCAGGGGCGCGCCGAGGGGGGCAGGCGCGCCCCCTGCCTCGTGGCCACCTCGGGCACCGTCTCGCATGGATTTTTCTTCCCAAAAATCATATATATTACAAAAAAATCTCCGTCAATTTTTATCCCGTTTGGACTCTGTTTGATATGGACATTCTGCGAAACAAAAAATATGCAACAAACAGAGTCCAAACGGGATAAAAATTGATAAAAATTGCCAAAAGTATAAAAAGTTTCATGACAATATTATGGAACTTTCATATACTTTTGATTGTTCCATGCCAATATTATGGAACTGGATCAATATGTTAGTCCCAAAAATAGTATAAAAAGTTGCCAAAAGTATATGAAAGTTCCATAATATTGGCATGGAACAATCAAAAATTATAGATACGACGGAGACGTATCACCGGACTATATACTTTGGCCGGACTGTTGGACTATGAGGATACAAGATTGAAGGCTTCGTCCCGTGTCGGGTGGGACTCTCCTTTGCGTGGAAGGCAAGATTGGCGATTCAGATATGTAGATCTCCTTCTCTGTAACCGACTATGTGTAACCCTAGCCCCCTCCGGTGTCTATATAAACCGGAGGGTTTAGTCCATAGGACAACAACAATCATAATCATAGGCTAGCTTCTAGGGTTTAGCCTCTACGATCTCGTGGTAGACCAACTCTTGTAATACTCATATCATCAAGATCAATCAAGGAGGAAGTAGGGTATTACCTCCATCGAGAGGGCCCGAACCTGGGTAAACATTGTGTCCCCCGCCTCCTGTTACCATCAGCCTTAGACGCACAGTTCGGGACCCCCTACCCGAGATCCGCCGGTTTTGACACCGACAGTGATGTCCATCACAGCGAACATGTAGTGGGGGCTGTCGACAAACCTGGCAAAACACTCACAAGGCCTTGTGGCCAGGCAGTAGTGGTAGACGAGGAAGTGATTGTGCACGCACATCTGGGCGACGACGACCTTGGGACGAGAGCCGACACGAGTGGGGGTGTACTCGAGGTCGAACCTAACCACCTTGTACTTCTTCTCAGCAAGTAACATCTCCATGATGTGGATGGAGTGCTCCACCCAGACCGGGTTGTTGGTGTACACCACCAGGAGATCCGTGAACCTTCTGTGGGTGTCCGCCACGACATGCATGGTGAACAGCTGCTCATCATCGTCAGCCGCTCGGAGCGCCATGGGAGCCGCCTAGGATACCCTCCAAGAATTTTTCATGGTGGGTGTGCTTCTTGCAATATTGGGGTGCGATCAAAAGGTTGAAGAGGCACAAGGGTTAAATGGCCGCTGTAATAAATGGGGGCCGACTGGCCTGTAATCATCATGTCTTGTCACATCATTCATAAAGGAGGATTCAAGTGCACACTTGAGCACCCCACACATGTTTTGTTTGACCACGCATGGGATCAAAGAGGCGCCAAATGTATCATTGGTGAGCATGTTCCCGCACAATAGGGAAACGTGTTCCCTTTGTGGGCAAAACGTAATCACTGCCTCTTTTCGCTTTGTATTTTCTTCCACGGGCAACATGGAACGACATGATATTCGTGCTGAAATTTAAACTTATTCAGGGTTCGTTTGGCCTTTTTATACACTAATTGAGTTTCCTAGGCATTTAATGTCCATAATTCAAATCTGAACTACAAATACATGCTCCAGTTCACCAAATGGCTAGAAAAATTATACATGTGTCCTTGGGTGCATGTTTAGGTCCCATGCCAGGAATGGGAACGGATTACAACTGTACCGGTGTCCTGGCTCGTCCTCAAACATTTCGAATCTCAGTTTTTATGTCCCCATAAATCCAAAACTTAACAAAAAGTCATCAAAGGTGGCATGGTGTCACGTCATGGCACATATATGTCATGGTAAAAACATTGCCAATTTGGGCCAAGCTTTATTACAAACCTCTTACAAACCGGATCCTGTCTCAAGAACCCTCATGGTTTTAATAGGGAAACGTGTCCCCTTGTGGGCCAAACGATAATCACTCCCACTTCTAGCCTCATACTTTCTTCTACACGCGACACGGAACAACGGGAGATGCGTGCTGAACTTTGCAATTATTCAGGGTTCGTTTGGCCTTTTTTATTCATTAATTGAGTTTTCTAGGCATTTAATGTCCATAATTCAAATCCGAACTACAAAGACATGCTCCAGTGCACCAAAATGGCTAGAAAAAACATACATATTTCCTTGGGGTGCATGTTTAGGTCCCATGGAACGAATTCAACCATCTCACTGTCCTGGCTTGGCCATAAACATTGCGAATCTCGGTTTTAAATCTCTGTAAATCCAAAACTCACCAGGAAATCATGAAACTTGGCATGGTGTCACTACATGGTACATATAATTGTCCAATTTGGGCGAAGCTGTATTACAAGCCTCTTACAAACCGGAGCCTGTCGCAACCCTTGTGGTTCTGGTAGGGAAACATGCCCCTCTTGTGGGCGAAACGATAATCGTTGCCTCTTCTTGCCTTGAACTTTGTTTTCTACAGGCAACATAAAATAACAGGAGTGTCGGGCTAAAATTTGAAACTGTTCAGGGTTCGTTTGGCCATTGTATATATATTACTAATTACTAAGTTTTTCTACGCATTTAATGTAGTCCATAATTCAAATTTGAACTACAAGCACTTGCTCCAGTGAAGCAAAATGGGTGGGAAATCGTACATGTGTCATTGGGTGCATGTTTAGGTCTCATTTAAGGAACGAGAATGAATTACAAACTTGTCGTCATCCTGAAACATTGAGAATCTCGGTTTTTAAATCCCAGTAAATCAAAAACTCACCCAAAAACATGAAACTTGGCATGGTTTCATGACATGGCACATATATGTTGTGGTAAAAAATTGTCCAGTTTGAGAAGAGGCGCACACATTAGTAGCCAACGAAGTTCTTTTTGAAACAAAAAGCTAATACATTAATATCGCAAATGGTTGTATTATATTAACCGTGTTGAAATTTAACCATACTCGGTGGCGTGCGTGAAACTGTTTGATTAGACGGGACGAGCGCGATAAGTCCATCGTGTAGGATCGATGGGACGCGTGCGAGCAGTCCGTCGCGCAGGCTCGACGGGACGCGTGCATCCTGTCCACCTCGCAGTCGCAGGCTCGATGGGATACGGGCGAGCAGCAAGGCCACACATGCTCACCGGGAAGCGAGCTCTTTGACCTCTATGCACCAGCCGACGCCTACCTCATTCACAACTTCTCCATTAATGGGTTAATTAAAGCACCTGTTGTAACGCCTCGTATGTAACTTGCCATATTTGTATTCCAACTCTTGCCATTTTCGGCACTAAGTTATGATATTCCCTCGTGGTTGGGTTTTGTCTTCGTTTTGCTTTTGTCCTTGTCATGCATCTCATATCATGTCATCATGTGCATCGCATTTGCATACGTGTTCGTCTCAAGCATCCGAGCATTTTCCCCGTTGTCTGTTTTGCATTCCGGCCCTCCTACGTCCTTCGGTGTCCCCTTTTGCCTCTTTTCGGGTGCGGGTGTTAAACGTTCTCGGATTGGACCGAGACTTGCCAAGCGGACTTGGTTCACTACCGGTAGACCACCTGTCAAGTTTCGTGCCATTTGGAGTTCGTTTGATACTCCAACGGTTAACTGAAGAACCGTAAAGGCCTCGTGTGTGTTGCAGCCCAACACCCCTCCAAAGCGGCCCAAACCCCACCTAAACCCCCCCATCCTCTCGGTCGTTCAATCACGATCGCGTGGCCGAAAACCGCACCTCATTTGGACTCTCCTAGCTCCCTCTACCTATAAATATGTGTCTCCCCCCGGATTTTTCGCGCAGTCCAAACCCTAGCCCGCTCCTCCGCGCCGCCGGACACGTCCGCCGCCGGCCGGACGCGTCCGCCACTGCCCACGTCCAATCAGGGACTGCCACGTGGTGCCTTGCCCACATCGCCACTCCTTCTGCACGCGCACGCGCAAGTCTGGCCGGCCGCCTCCGCGGCAGGGCGCCACCGCCACGCGTCTTGCCTCGCCTCCCCGTCGGCCGTCGCGGCACGCCCCCGCCGCTCGCCGGCGCTCGCCCGCGTGCGCCCACCGGTGCCTCTCTGCGGCGTCCCACGCCAGATCCGGCCGGATCCGGCGAGATCCGGCTCGGGCCCTACCTTCTCCGGCCACCTCGAGCAACTCCGGCGAACTCCCCGACCATCCTCGGTTCGCGTGCGCGCTGGATCTGGATCTGAGAAGAAACCCTAGGGGTTAACCTCGTTTTCCCCCTAAGTCTGCATTATTTTCTAGCACATTTCATCATGTCATATCTCATCATCCGTAGCTCCGTTTTGCGCATATGATATATCAAATTATTCGTCTGGATGCGATCTTCATTTCATTCCATTGCACCATGCTTATTTGAGTTCATCTTGATGCCCTAAATGTTGTTGCAAGAGTGCTATGTAATGTTAGTTTCTGTTTCTTAACAGATTATGGACATTTGTCATTTTTGCCATGATTAATGTGTGCCTACTATGAACTTGAGCCCTACATGTGTTTGGGCTATGTCATGCCATCTTTACAGGGGTGTATGCCATGTATTTTTGTGATCATTGTGGTGACTAGCACAAGCATGCAAAGTAGCTCTCGTGATGTTGCTGATTTCAGGGACTTAGAATTCTTCCAAGTCATTTCCCTGATGTTATTTTTTATGCCATGTATTCATGTTGTTACAGAGTGATCCATGCCTCTTTTGAGCATGTTCAATAAGGATGATTTTGAGATATTGTTATGTTCTATCCATCCATGTCTTTGTTCGCAATTATGGAGTACCCTAGAATGACACAATCTTGCTCTACTTTTGCTATAAAATGTTCCTGGCAGATTGTTTACGTGTTAATCAATTTTGCCAAGGTTGTTGTAGTTGATCCATGCATGCTATGAGTTGGTTCTTGCCATGGTTAGCTTCTTGATGATGTCTTCTTGCTGGGTGTATGCTTAGTTTGTCATGCAATGCCTTCTGGTGAGTGCATCAAGCTCGCAAACATGCCTACGTAACTCTGTTTTTGCCATGTCCAGTTTTCTGCTAAGTCTGAATCTGTTAACGAAACTTGCTATGTTTACATGGTTGCCATTGTATTTTCTGATCCCTTTTGGCTTATGGTTAGTAAGGGACTTTTGTTATATGCTTTGAGTAGTTTCATGCTATGCCTTGCTTTGCCATGATATGTTCCTGTATCATGTTGTTATCTTGCTCTAAACATTGCTTCCTGATGTTAATTCCTGACATGTTATTTTCACTAAGTCTGTGAACCTGATATCTTTTGCACTTTTGCCATGCTTGTTTGAACCTGCTATTGTGTGAAGTGGCGATTGTAAGCCAACTCTGTACCTCTTTCTTATTCAGTACATGGGATGTGTAAAGATTACCCCTCTTGCGACATGCCTACAATGCGGTTATGCCTCTAAGTCGCGCTCCAACACGTGGGAGATATAGCCGCATCGTGGGTGTTACACCTGGACGGAGGGTGTTTGCTTGTGATCCCATGGGAACATTTGCTTTGTTCATGCTTTCAACTCGTATTCCACCCTAATTTAAATTGCCACATAGGGCAATGGATAATACGACCACAAATAAAATGGCAACGGATAATACGATGAAAAATTTACAATGCGCAGATAATAATTGTCCTACATATTCTGGATAATTTAAAATGCCACATGCGGCAAAGCCTGGAAGACACGGGGGCAAGAGAAGAAGGAAATTTCAAACAATGATCTAGGTCGCTACTGTCTCTACTCGTCGATGGATCGCCAGGCGACGACATCCTCCAGCTCCTTCTTCAATTCCTCATGACTTTGCTTGAAAGCAGCCACGGATTCCTCCACCTCCTGCTCGCGCTCTATCTGGAGCTTCCTCAAGTCACCCATCAGTCCCTCGACGATCGTTGTTAGCGTCATCCCCGAGGCACTGCTCTGCTCATGCAGCATGTTCTAGCCGGCGACCTCCTCCTCCTTCTTGGCGAGTGCCTTGAGGAGCTTCACATTGTCACCCATGAGTTGCTCTACAAGGCCGGTCGCCTTGTCAACTGAGGCATCGCTGATCTTGAGCAGCTTCATCGAGCCGTCGACTAGCTCCTGCTGCATAGTGATGCCAGCGAGAATGTCATCGCCGCGGGCTCAGGACTTCAGGAACGCCGGCTCGTCACGATAGCCGACGCCGCGAATGCGCTTGTGAGAACCCTCGCGTGCCCGTGAGAGCTCGTTCGAGGGCTCCGCAGCGCGCTGGGACATCTCTGTTGCGGCTGCGGCTTTGCGGCGGGAACTCTCTAGTGCTTCCGCGGTCTTGGCCTTTGCTGCCTGGTTATATGTCCACCCTAAACTCCTCCTACCGGTCATGACGGAACGACTTGATAGGAAAGACCAGTTTTGTGGGTGATGAGGAGAGGAACTGTGAAGTAATTTTCGAGTGGGTAGTTTTTATAGCCCGGTGCTAAGTGTGAACACTTATTAGTTTGATAGGTGTGAACATATTTGCAATTACTTATTGCGTTGTAATATATAATGTGACGAGAAACAAGGTCAAAATTTATTGATGGCAGAAGGTTGACCACGTGGTTGCTCGCTGTTGAGTTGGCTATTTGCCACATATCACACACATCTTGTTAAGTTGAACCATTTATGTTGTGTTCGCTAATCGAAAACAGTTCGTCCGAGTGGACCGTATGCCCTATATCACACACACCTTGATCTGGCTAACCTTTTCTGTTCCACTCACTAATAGAAAACAGTTCATCGGAGCGAACTGTATGCCGTATATCACACACACATTGATCTGGCTGCCCATTTCTGTTGTTCTGCCTCATCGCAAACAGTTTGAACAGGTCAACCGCGTGCCCTGGATCGCACATGCAAGTAAAATCTAAACCGTCTTTGATGTATCATTCATCGCAAACGTTTTGCTCCTTGCTACCTCTTGAGCATGCGTTCGTTTTCCCTTGAAGAGGAAAGGGTGATGCAGCAAAGTAGCGTAAGTATTTCGCTCAGTTTTTGAGAACCAAGGTATCAATCCAGTAGGAGACAACACACAAGTCACCTAGTACCTGCACAAACAATCAAGAACCTCGCGACCAACGCGATAAAGGGGTTGTCAATCCCTTCACGGTCACTTGCGAAAGTGAGATCTGATAGAGATAGTAAGATAAATATTTTTGGTATTTTTTGTATAGATTGTAAAGTAAAGATTGAAAAATAGTAAATGAGATGCGATAATAAAAGAGATGCAATATAATAAGAAAGAGACCCGGGGGCCATAGGTTTCACTAGTGGCTTCTCTCATGATAGCATGTATTACGGTGGGTGAACAAATTACCGCCGAGCAATTGGTAGAAAAGTGCATAATTATGAAGACATCTAAGGCAATGATCATGAATATAGGCATCACGTCCATGTCAAGTAGATCGAAATGATTATGCATCTACTACTATTACTCCACACATCGACCGGTATCCAGCATGCATCTAGAGTATTAAGTTCATAAGAACAGAGTAACACATTAAGCAAGATGACATGATGTAGAGGGATAAACTCAAGCAATATGACATAAACCCCATATTTTTATCCTCGATGGCAACAATACAATACGTGCCTTGCTGCCCCTACTGTCACTAGGAAAGGACACCGCAAGATTGAACCCAAAGCTAAGCACTTTTCCCATTGCAAGAAATATCAATCTAGTAGGCCAGACTAAACTAATAATTCAAAGAGACTTGCAAAGATACCAAATCATGCATATAAGAATTCAGAGAAGAACCAAATAATATTCATAGATAATCAAGTTCATAAACCCACAATTCATTGAATCTCGGCAAACACACCGCAAAAGAGTATTACATCGAATAGATCTCCAAGAACATCGAGGAGAACTTTGTATTGAAGATCAAAGAGAGAGAAGAAGCCATCTAGCTAATAACTATGGACCCGAAGGTCTGTGGTAAACTACTCACGCTTCATCAGAGAGGCTATGGTGTTGATGTAGAAGCCCTCTGTGATCGATTCCCCCTCTGGCAGATCGCCGGAAAAGGCCCCAAGATGGGATCTCACGGGTACAAAAGGTTGCGGCGGGGGAAAAGTGGTTTCGTTGCTCACCCCGATGTTTCTAGGGTATAAGGGTATATATAGGCGAAAGAAGTATGTCGGTGGAGCTCCGTGGGGCCCATGAGGGTGGGGGGCGCGCCCTCGTGCCTCGTGGCCGCCTCACAGAGTTCCAGACTTCCACTCTAAGTCTCCTGGTTTGCTTTCGGTCCAAGAAAGATCATCGCAAAGGTTTCATTCCGTTTGGTATTCCTTTTGTGCGAAACAGTGAAATAGGCAAAAAATACAGAAACTGGCACCGGGCCTCCGGTTAATAGGTTAGTCCCAAAAATAATATAAAAGAACATATTAAAGCCCATTAAACATCCAAAATAGATAATATGATAGCATGAAACAATCACAAATTATAGATACATTGGAGACGTATCAAGCATCCCCAAGCTTAATTCCTGCTCGTCGCCGAGTAGGTAAATGATAAAAACAGAATTTTTTGATGTGGAATGCTACCTAACTTATTTATCAATGTAATTTTCTTTATTGTGGCATGAATGTTTAGATCTGAAAGATTCAAGACAAAAGTTTAATATTGACATAAAAATAGTAATACTTCAAGCATACAAACAAAGTAATTATGTCATCTCAAAATAACATGGCCAAAGAAAGTTCATCCCTACAAAATCATATAGTTTGGTCATGCTCCCTCTTCGTCACAGAAAATACTCAAATCATGCACAACCCCGATGACAAGCCAAGCAATTGTTTCATACTTTAGTAATGTCAAACCTTTTCAACGTTCATGCAATACATGAACGTGAGCCATGAACATAGCACTATTGGTGGAATAGAGTGGTGGTTGTAGAGAAGACAAAAAAGGAGGAAGATGGTCTCACATCAACTAGGCATATCAATGGGCTATGGAGATGCCCATCAATAGATTTCAATGTGAGTGAGTAGGGATTGCCATGCATCGGATGCACTAGAGCTATAAATGTATGAAAGCTTGACAAAATAAACTAAGTGGGTGTGCATCCAACTTGCTTGCTCACGAAGACCTAGGGCATTTGAGGAAGCCCATCGTTGGAATATACAAGCCAAGTTCTATAATGAAAATTTCCCACTAGTATATGAAAGTGACAAAATAAGAGACTCTCTATCATGAAGATCATGGTGCTACTTTGAAGCACAAGTGCGGAAAAAGGATAGTAGCATTGTCCCTTCTCTCTTTTTCTCTGATTTTTTTCTTTTCCCTTTTTTCCTTTTTTGGGCCTTCTCTTTTTTTATTTGGACTTTCTCCTTTTTTATTTCCTCACATGGGACAATGCTCTAATAATGATGATCATCACACTTCTATTTATTTACAACTCAAAGATTACAACTCGATACTTAGAACAAAAATATGACTCTATATGCGTGCCTCCGGCGGTGTACCGAGATGTGCAATGAATCAAGAGTGACATGTATGAAAAAAATATGAATGGTGGCTTTGCCACAAATACGATGTCAACTACATGATCATGCAAGGCAATTTGACAATGATGGATCGTGTCATAATAGACTGAATGGTGAAAAGTTGCATGGCAATATATCTCAGAATGGCTATTGAAATTGCATAATAGGTAGGTATGGTGGCTGTTTTGAGGAAGGTAAATGGTGGGTTTATGGTACCGGCGAAAGTTGCTCGGTACTAGAGAGGCTAGCAATGGTGGAAGGGTGAGAGTGCGTATAATCCATGGACTCAACATTAGTCATAAAGAACTCACATACTTATTGCAAAAATCTACAAGTCATCAAAAACCAAGCACTACGCGCATGCTCCTAGGGGGATAGATTGGTAGGAAAAGACCATCGCTCGTCCCCGATCGCCACTCATAAGGAAGACAATCAAAGAAATACCTCATGCTTCAAATTTGTTACACAACGGTTACCATACATGCATGCTACGGGACTTGCAAACCTCAACACAAGTATTTCTCAAATTCACAATTAATTCACTAGCATGACTCTAATATCACCATCCTCATGTCTCAAAATAATCATCAAGTATCAAACTTCTCCTACTGTTCAACACACTTTATATGAAAGTTTTTATTATACCCATCCTCGATGCCCATCATATTAGAACTAATTTTATAACCAAAGCAAATTACCATGTTGTTCTAAAAGACTCTCAAAATAATATAAGTGAAGCATGAGAGACCAATAATTTCTATCAAATAAAACCACCGCCGTGCTCTAAAAAGATATACGTGAAGCACTAGAGCAAAATTATCTACCTCAAAAGATATAAGTGAAGCACATAGAGTATTCTAATAAATTCCGATCCATGCGTGTCTCTACAAAAAGGTGTGTACAACAAGGATGATTGTGGTAAACTAAAAAGCAAATACTCAAATCATACAAGACGCTCCAAGGAAAACACATATCATGTGGTGAATAAAAATATAGCCTCAAGTAAAGTTACCGATAGACGAAGACGAAAGAGGGGATGCCTTCCGGGGCATCCCCAAGCTTAGGCTTTTGGTTGTCCTTGAATTTTGCCTTGGGATGCCTTGTTCATCCCCAAGCTTAGGCTCTTGCCACTCCTTGTTCCAAAATCCTTCAAATCTTTACCCAAAAACTTGAAAACTTCACAACACAAAACTCAACAGAAAATCTCGTGAGCTCCGTTAGTATAAGAAAATAAACCAACACTTTAAGGTATTGTAATTAACTCATTATTTATTTATATTGGTGTTAAACCTACTGTATTCCAACTTCTCTATGGTTCATACCCCCGATACTACTCATAGATTCATCAAAATAAGCAAACAACACGGAAAAACAGAATCTATCAAAAATAGAAGAGTTTGTAGCAATCTGACTACTTCGAATACTTAGGGATCTCCAAAAATTCTGAACAATTAGGACAACCTAAGCAATTTGTATATTGATCTACAGCAGTTGGAATTGGTATTTTATCGCTCTCTGGTAAAAAGTGAAAATTATTTTTGTGAGCACAAACTTTCTATTTTTATCAGCAAGTTCAAACAACAATCACCCAAGAAGATCCTAAAGGCTTTACTTGGCATAAAAACTAATTAAAACATAAAAAACACAATCATAACATATGCTAGATAAATTATTTATTAATAAACATGAACAAAATGTAAAGAACAAAAATAAAATTGGGTTGCCTCTCAACAAGCACAGTCGTTTAACGCCCCTATCTAGGCATAAAAGCAATAATAGATCTAGGTATTATAATGATAATGATAAGGCAGATCACGAAAACACATTTCATACTCCCTATGTTCAGCAGCAAGTTTTATTTGTGGCAAGCAAAAGTAATCAAAAGGACTAAATTTAATGGGATAAAAGTCCCCACGATCAAGCTTGGGAGGTATTGGTTCCTCCTTTGGCCCCTCATATTGCACAACCAATTCATCATTATAAGCATTCTTTTGGCAAAAAGTCATGAGCCTTTATTCAAGAGAAAGACCTAACCCATTGTTCTGGATAGCAAAATTAGCATTAAGTTCAGAAATCCTATCAACTAGAACATCTGTGGGAACCTTTTTTCTAAGGTTTTCATTAAAAGCAACATGATCTAAAGATCGTAAATGCATTATGTCTTCTTGATAAAAAAGGATTGCTTCTATGGGGGGACGACCGGCATCCACCCTATAATGTGCAAGAATTTCGTTGGCCTCTTTTATTATAAATCTGAACTCATGAGCTAAAACGATGGTAGCTGCTCGCTTAACAGAAGAATGCTCAATATTGGAAAATTCTAGAAAAAACCTTTGTATGCAAGGATGCATGTGGATAAATTGTCTTTCAAGTTCAACCATGAGCAAAGATATAGCATCCGTAAGACTACTAGTTTTATGAATAATAGACCCGCCCATAGTGGGCAAAGCACCGGCAAGTAAAGAAATCTTGAATAACTCCTTTTCCATTAATATTACCACTACGAATCCGAAACTTTTTAGTGTGTAAAATAGTAGGTTCTTCGTGCGGATTATTAAAAGCATCAAGGTTTCCCTCATCGTTACTACTATCCTTTCCAATGATAACCTCCCAAGTTTCAGACATGATGGCAACAAACTGCACTAAGAACGAACACACAAGAGGCAAGCGAAAAGAGACGAATGGAAGAGGGGCGAATAAAAGGCAAAGGTTTTAGAAAATTGTTTTAGAAGTGGGGGAGAGGAAAACGAGGGGCAAATGGCAAATAATGTAATGCGAGGGAGAAGAGTTTATGATAGGTACTTGGTATGTCTTGACTTGGCGTAGATCTCCCCGGCAATGGCGCCAGAAATCCTTCTTGCTCCCTCTTGAGCATGCGTTGGTTTTCCCTTGAAGAGGAAAGGGTTATGCGGCAAAGTAGCGTAAGTATTTCCCTCAGTTTTCGAGAACCAAGGTATCAATCTAGTAGGAGACAACACACAAGTTACCTAGTACCTGCACAAACAATCAAGAACCTCGCAACCAACATGATAAAGGGGTTGTCAATCCCTTCACGGTCACTTGCGAAAGTGAGATCTGATAGAGATAGTAAGATAAATATTTTTGGTATTTTGTTGTATAGATTGGAAAGTAAAGATTGCAAAATAGTAAACGAGATGCGATAATAAAAGAGATGCAATATAATAAGAAAGAGACCCGGGGGCCATTAGTTTCACTAGTGGCTTCTCTCATGATAGCATGTATTACGGTGGGTGAAAAAATTACTGCCGAGCAATTGATAGAAAAGTGCATAGTTATGAAGACATCTAAGGCAATGATCATGAATATAGGCATCACGTTCGTGTCAAGTAGATAGAAACGATTCTGCATCTACTACTATTACTCCATAGATCGACTGCTATCCAGCATGCATCTAGAGTATTAAGTTGATAAGAATAGAGTAACACATTAAGCAAGATGACATGATGTAGAGGGATAAACTCAAGAAATATGACATAAACCCTATTTTTTTTATCCTCGATGGCAACAATAAAATGCGTGCCTTGCTGCCCCTACTATCACTAGGAAAGGACACCGCAAGATTGAACCCAAAGCTAAGCACTTCTCCCATTGCAAGAAAGATCAATCTATTAGGCCAAACTAAACTGATAATTCAAAGAGACTTGCAAAGATATCAAATCATGCATATAAAAATTTAGAGAAGAACCAAATAATATTCATAGATAATCAAGTTCATAAACCCACAAATCATCGGATCTCGGCAAACACACCACAAAAGAGTATTACATCGAATAGATCTCCAAGAACATCGAGGAGAACTTTGTATTGAAGATCAAAGAGAGAGAAGAAGCCATCAAGCTAATAACTATGGAGCCGAAGGTCTGTGGTAAACTACTCACGCTTCATCAGAGAGGCTATGGTGTTGATGTAGAAGCCCTCCGTGATCGATTCCCCCTCCGACAGATCGCTGGAAAAGGCCCCAAGATGGGATCTCATGGGTACAGAAGGTTGCGGCGGTGGAAAAGTGGTTTCGTGGCTCCCCCTGATATTTCTAGGGTATAAGGGTATATATAGGCGAAAGAAGTACGTCAGTGGAGCTCTGTGGGGCCCACGAGTGTGGGGGTCGCGCCCTCCTGCCTCGTGGCCGCCTTACGGAGTTCCAGACTTCCACTCCAAGTCTCCTGGTTTGCTTTCGGTCCAAGAAAGATCATCGTGAAGTTTTCATTCCGTTTGGATTCCGTTTGGTATTCCTTTTGTGCGAAACACTGAAATAGGCAAAAAAACAGAAACTGGCACTCGGCCTCCGGTTAATAGGCTAGTCCCAAAAATAATATAAAAGAGCATATTAAAGCCCATTAAACATCCAAAATAGATAATATAATAGCATGAAACAATCAAAAATTATAGATATGTTGGAGACGTATCACACCTTTTTGATGGTTTTTTTACATGCCCGTTTGTGATTAATGCATCGCACACAGTTTTGTCAAAGGGTCTCTCATCGTAGTGTCGCGTTACAGCATCCTGCAGTAGTGATGAATATGATTAGTGTTGGGGAACGCAGTATTTCAAAAAATTTCCTATGATCATGCAAGATCTATCTAGGAGAAGCATACCAATGAGTGGGGAGAGTGTGTCCATGTATCCTCTTAGACCGAAAGCGGAACCGTTTAGTAACGCGGTTGATGTAGTCGAACGTCTTTGCGATCCAACCGATCCAAGCACCGAACGTACGGCACCTCCGTCTTCAGCACACATTCAGCTCGATGACATCCCTCGAGCTCTTGATCCAGTTGAGGACGAGGGAGAGTTTTGTCAACACGATGGCTTGTTGACGGTGATGATGAAGTTACCGGCACAGGGCTTCGCCTAAGCACTACGGTGATATGACCGAGGTGTGTAACTGTGGAGGGGGCCACCACACACGGCTGAGACAATTGATCTTGTGTGTTCTAGGGTTCCCCTGCCCCCGTATATAAAGGACGGGGAGTGGGAGGCCGGCCGGCCCCTGTAGGGCGCGCCAGGAGAGAGGAGTCCTACTAGGACTCCAAGTCCTAGTAGGATTCCACCTGGAGGAAGGGGGAAGAAGGAAGGGAGAGGGAGAAGGGAAGGAAAGGGGGGCGCCGCCCCCTTCGCCTAGTCCAATTCGGACCCAAAGCGGGAGGCAGCCCCTTGCGGCTCTTATCTCTCCCCACTAAGGCCCATGAAGGCTCATTAGTTCCCCCGGGGGGTTCCGATAACTCTCCGACACTCTGATAGTTACCCGGTACCTCTCGGAACTCATCTGGTGTCCGAATAACATCGTCCAATATATCATTCTTTATTTCTCGATCATTTCGAGGCTCCTCGTCATGTTCGTGATCTCATCCGGGCTCCGAACAAACTTCGGTCATCAAATCACATAACTCGTAATACAAATCGTCATCAAATGTTAAGCGTGCAGACCCTATGAGTTCGAGAACTATGTAGACATGACCGAGACACATCTCCGGTCAATAACCAATAGCGGAAACTGGATGCTCATACTGGCTCCTACCTATTCTACTCCTTCATTTGCTGCTTCCGAAGCAGCTATGTACTCCGCTTCACATGTAGATCCCTTCACGACGCTCTGCTTGGAACTGCACCAACTAACAGCTCCACCATTCAATATAAATACATATCTGGTTTGTGACTAAGAGTCATCTGAATCAATGTCAAAGCTTGCATCAACGTAACCATTTACGACAAGCTCTTTGTCACCTCCATAAACGAGAAACATATCCTTAGTCCTTTTCAGGTATTTCAGGATGTTCTTGAGCGCTGTCCAGTGATCCACTCCTGGATTGGTACCTCTCTGCTAAACTAATAGCAAGGCACACATCAGGTCTGGCGCACAACATTGCATACATGATAGAACCTATGGCTGAGGCATAGGGAACGACTTTCATTTTTTCTCTATCTTCTACAGTGGTCGAGCATTGAGTCTGACTCAACTTCACACCTTGTAACACAGGCAAGAACCCTTTCTTTGACTGATCCATTTTGAACTTCTTCAAAACTTTATCAAGGTATGTGCTTTGTGAAAGTCCAATTTAGCGTCTTGATCTATCTCTATAGATCTTGATGCCCAATATGTAAGTAGCTTCACCGAGGTCTTTCATTGAAAAGTCTTATTCAAGTATCCTTTTATGCTATCCAGAAATTTTGTATTATTTCCAATCAACAATATGTCATCCACATATAATATTAGAAATGCTACACCACTCACTTTCTTGTAAATACAGGCTTCTCCAAAAGTCTATATAAAACTATATGCTTTGATCACACTATCGAAGTGTATATTCCAACTCCGAGAGGCTTGCACCAGTCCATAAATGGATCGCTGGAGCTTGCACACTTTGTTAGCACCTTTGGGATCAACAAAACCTTCTGGTTGCATCATATACAACACTTCTTTAAGATAACCATTGAGGAATGCAGTTTTGACATCCATTTGACAAATTTCATAATCATAAAATGCAGCAATTGCTAACATGATTTGGACAGACTTAAGCATCGCTACAGGTGAGGAGGTCTCATCGTAGTCAACTCCTTGAACTTGTCAAAAACCTTTCACAACAAGTCGAGCTTTGTAGACAGCAAGATTACCGTCAGCGCCAGTCTTCTTCTTGAAGATCCATTTATTCTCTATGGCTTGCCGATCATCGGGCAAGTCAACCAAAGTACACACTTTGTTCTCATACATGGATCCCATCTCAGATTTCATGGCCTCAAGCCATTTCGCGGAATCTGGGCTCATCATCGCTTCCTCATAGTTTGTAGGTTCGTCATGGTCAAGTAACATGACCTCCAGAATAGGATTACCGTACCACTCTGGTGCGGATCTTACTTTGGTTGACCTACGAGGTTCAATAGTAACTTGATCTGAAGTTTCATGATCATCTTCATTAGCTTCCTCACTAATTGGTGTAGGAATCACTGGAACTGATTTCTATGATGAACTACTTTCCAATAAGGGAGCATGTACAATTACCTCATCAAGTTCTACTTTCCTCCCACTCACTTCTTTCGAGAGAAACTCCTTCTCTAGAAAGGATCCATTCTTAGCAACGAATATCTTGCCTTCGGATCTGTGATAGAAGGTGTACCCAACAGTTTCCTTTGGGTATCCTATGAAGACAAATTTCCCCGATTTGGGTTCGAGCTTATCAGGTTGAAGCTTTTTCACATAAGCATCGTAGCCCCAACTTTAAGAAATGACAACTTGGTTTTCTTGCCAAACCACAGTTCATATGGTGTCATCTCCACGGATTTAGATGGTGCCCTATTTAATGTGAATGCAGTCGTCTCTAAAGCATAACCCCAAAATGCTAGCGGTAAATCAGTAAGAGACATCAAAGATCGCACCATATCTAATAAAGTGCGGTTACGACGTCCGGACACACCATTACGCTATGGTGTTCCAGGTGGCGTGAGTTTCGAAACTATTCCACATTGTTTCAAATGAAGACCAAACTCATAACTCAATTATTCACCTCCACGATCAGATCATATTAACTTTATTTTCTTGTTACGATGATTTTCCACTTCACTCTGAAATTCTTTGAAATTTTCAAATGTTTCAAGCTTATGTTTCATTAAGTAGATATACACATATATGCTCAAATCATCTGTGAAAGTCAGAAAATAACGATACCCGCCGTGAGCCTCAACACTCATCGGACCGCATACATCAGTATGTATTATTTCCAACAAGCTAGTTGCTCGCTCCATTGTTCCGGAGAATGGAGTCTTAGTCCTCTTGCCCATGAGACATGGTTCGCAAGCATCAAGTGATTCATAATCAAGTGATTCCAAAAGCCCATCAGCATGGAGTTTCTTCATGCGCTTTACACCAATATGGCCTAAACGGCAGTGCCATAAATAAGTTGCACTATCATTATTAAACTTGTATCTTTTGGCTTCAATATTATGAATATGTGTATCACTACTATCGAGATTCAACAAAAATAGACCACTCATCAAGGATGCATGACCATAAAAGATATTACTCATATAAATAGAGAAACTATTATTCCCTAATTTACATGAATAACCATATCGCATCAAGCAAGATCCAGATATAATGTTCATGCTCAACACTGGCACCAAATAACAATTATTTAGGTCTAAAACTAATCCCGACGGTAGATGTAGAGGTAGCGTGCCGACGGCGATCACATCGACTTTGGAACCATTTCCCACGCGCATAGTTAGCTTGTACTTAGCCAATCTTCTTTAATCCGTAGCCCCTGTTTCGAGTTGCAAATATGAGCAACAGAACCAGTATCAAATAACCAGACGCTACTGCGAGCATTAGTAAGGTACACATCAATAACATGTATATCAAATATAACTTTCACTTTGCCATCCTTCTTATCCGCCAAATATTTGGAGTATTTCCGCTTCCAGTGACCATTATTTTTGCAGTAGAATCACTTAGTTTCAGGCTTGGGTGTGACGCCCGGATAATTAAGCTACAGTAATCCCACGTTAACGATGCCACGTCACCTCCGTTACTGTTGCTAATCTCACGTTAGTTCGTAACTGATTCAGATTCAAATTCAAAATCAAGCAAACCATAAAAGCTTTCAAATAAAAAAAATAAATTTAAAATGTTCGGAGTGAACCAAATATTGCATAGGTAATTTTGGTGAAGGAACCACACTTTTATAAAGGTGTAAAATATTTTAAAATGTTTTAAAAGGAAGTAAAAACAATTAGTTGAATCTCCTTTGCAATAAATAAAATATTAAACTATGTTAATTAGTTGCCCAAACTTATGTGGCAGTAGCCTATTTATTAACACTAAAGTAGGGACTACTTTTATAGTTTATAAAACTAAGATAAGGTGAAACTAAAATTAAAATAGTAATATAAAGATAAGAAAAACAAAATAACAAAAAAGGAAGATAAAAAGAGAACCCCCCCCCCCCGCTGGGCCTCTAGGCCCAGCTGGGCACCCACGCGGCCCAGCCAGCCCAGCAGACCAAGCCGGCCCAGCCACCCCCTTGCTCTCCTTACCCACCCCGAGCCGAACCCTAGCTGGTTCCCTCCCCACTCGCCCCCCACTTCCCTCCCCCCACGTTCGCTCCCCTCTCACCCCCGATCTGGATCGGGGAGGACTCGATCCTGTCGCCGCGCCTGGCGCGCACGTCGCCGCCCTCGTCGGCTCCGTCCCCCGCCACCTCACGCTCCCATCTCCCTCTCCCTCGACGGCGCCCCTCGCCGCGCCGATGGCGACCACGCCCCCGCCCCCGACGATCCCGCCGCCACGGATGCCTCGCCGGTGCCTCCTCCCCGATGGTCTGCCTCCTCGACTCGCCGGACCGCTCCGCCATCGCCGGAGCCCTTCCCCGCCGGACTGCATCCCCTGCGTCGCGTCGTCTCCGCCCTCCTCCTCGCCCCCGTTGCCCCTGACCCTACGGATCCGCGGTGAGGCCCCCGGCCTCCTCTCCCCCTGTCCTCGTACACGCGCGCCCCGCCGGATTCGCCTTGGCCGCCCTCTGCCGCCGCTCTCCCTCCGCCGTGCAGCCCTGCTGCTGCTGCTCTGCTGCGGAAGCCGTGCTGCCCCGCACCGGCTCGGTCGCGCCACCCCCCCTCCAGCCTGCGCCGCCCAGCCTGGTGCTGCCCTGCCGTGGCCTCGCCGGTGCCATCGCCGGCGCCCGGCGCCCCTCCGTGCCCGCTGGCCCTCGTGCGGGTCGGGCACCTCCAGCGCCCCATCGTCCGCACCCGCACGCCCGCGCGCCCGCTAACCCGCATGGACCCCCTGGGCCTATGACACATGGGCCCTGCCTAGAACGTTTTTTATATAAAAAAATAAAAAAAAATAAGAAGAAAATAAATAAATAAAATTAAATAAATAATTACTTAATTAGTTAATCAATTAATTAAGTTAATTAATCTAATTGACTAGTTAGTTTAATTAAATGGTAATTAGTTTAGCTAAATCTTAGTTAACCTAAATCAGAGTATGACAGGTGGGTCCCAGTGGACCCACATGTCAGTTTGACTTAGTCAACCCTGTTGACTGCTGACGTCAGCATGGCATCATGCTGACGTCATAATTCCATTTTTCGAATTAAATAATTAATTGATCAAATTCCAGAAATTAATAAAATCTTAAAAAAATCATATCTTTTAATCCGTAACTCGGATTAAAATAATTTCAACATGAAAGTTGCTCAGAACAACGATACGAATCCAGATACGCAGCCCGTTCATCCGCCACACGTCCCTAGCATAGTGAACCTGCAATATTTCACCTCCGGTTCATCTGACCAAAAACACGAAACATCGGGAATACTTTCCCGGATGTTTTCCCCCCTTCACCGGTATCACCTACTACCGCGTTAGGGCACACCGAGCACCGCGTATTGCCTTGTTATATTTTGTGATGCTTTGTTTGCTCTGTATTCATTATTTCTTCCCCCTCTTCTCTCCGGTAGACTACGAGACCGACGCTGCTGCTGACCAGTTCGACTACGGAGTTGACGACCCCTCTCTCTTGCCAGAGCAACCAGGCAAGCCCCCCCCCCTTGATCACTAGATATCGCCTATTCTACTCTATACTGCTTGCATTAGAGTAGTGTATCATGTTACTGCTTTCCGTTATACCTATCCTGATGCATAGCCTGCCCTTGTTACTACTGTTGATACCTTTACCTGCAATCCTATATGCTTAGTATAGGATGCTAGTATTTCCATCTATGGCCCTACATTCTTGTCAGTCTGCCTTGCTATACTATCGGGCCGTGATCACTAGGGAGGTGATCACGGGTATATACTATACATACATACATACTATACAGATGGTGACTAAAGTCGGGTCCGCTCGAAGAGTACCCGCGAGTGATTCACGGATTGGGGGCTGAAAGGACCTTTGTCCCGACGGCCCTCTGTGTGGATCTTTGTGGCGGAGCGACAGGGCAGGTTGAGACCGCCTAGGAGAGAGGTGGGCCTGGCCCTGGTCGGCGTCCGCGGTTGCTTCATAATAACACGCTTAACGAGATCTTGGTATTTGATCTGAGTCTGGCTACGAGCCTATACACACTAACCATCTACATGGGAGTAGTTATGGGTATCCCGACGTCGTGGTATCAGCCGAAGCACTTCAGACGTCAGCGACGGAGCGGCGCGCGCCGAATTGGACTGGAACGCCACCAGGCTAGGTCTGCTTTCGGCCGCGTACGCAACGTGCAGGTGTGCTATGGGCGATGGGCCCAGACCCCTGTGCGCTTAGGTTTAGACCGGCGTGCTGGCCTCTCTGTTGAGCCTAGGTGGGGCTGCGACGTGTTGATCTTCCGAGGCCGGGCATGACCCAGGAAAGTGTGTCCGGCCAAATGGGATCGAGCGTGTTGGGTTATGTGGTGCACCCCTGCAGGGAAGTTAATCTATTCGAATAGCCGTTATCTTCAGTAACAGGACGACTTGGAGTTGTACCTTGACCTTATGACAACTAGAACCGGATACTTAATAAAACACACCCTTCCAAGTTCCACAGACAACCCGGTGATCGCTTTTCCACAGGGCGACGAGGGGAGGATCGCCGGGTAGGGTTATGCTATGCGATGCTACTGGAGATGCTACTTGGAGATGCTATTTGGAGATGCTACTTGGAGATGCTACTTGGAGGACTTCAATCTACCCTCTTCTACATGCTGTAAGGCGGAGGCTGCCAGAAGCGTAGTCTTCGACAGGATTAGCTATCCCCCTCTTATTCTGGCATTCTGCAGTTCAGTCCACTGATATGGCCTCCTTACACATATACCCATGCATATGTAGTGTAGCTCCTTGCTTGCGAGTACTTTGGATGAGTACTCACGGTTGCTTTTCTCCCTCTTTTCCCCCTTTCCCTTCTACCTGGTTGTCGCAACCAGATGCTGGAGCCCTGGAGCCAGACGCCACCATCAACGATGACCCCCTACTACACCGGAGGTGCCTACTACTACGTGCAGCCCGCTAACGACGACCAGGAGTAGTTAGGAGGATCCCAGGCAGGAGGCATGCGCCTCTTTCGATCTGTATCCCAGTTTGTGCTAGCCTTCTTAAGGCAAACTTGTTTAACTTATGTCTGTACTCAGATATTGTTGCTTCCGCTGACTCGTCTATGATTGAGCACTTGTATTCGAGCCCTCGAGGCCCCTGGCTTGTATTATGATGCTTGTATGACTTATTTTATTTGTAGAGTTGTGTTGTGATATCTTCCCGTGAGTCCCTGATCTTGATCGTACACATTTGCGTGCATGATTAGTGTACGATTGAATCGGGGGCGTCACATTAGGTCTAGCTTTGGGTTTCTTCACGGGAGTGGCAACTTGCTTGCCATTCTTCTTGAAGTTCCCTTTCTTTCCCTTTGCCCTTTTTCTTGAAACTAGTGGTCTTGTTAACCACCAACACTTGATGCTCTTTCTTGATTTCTACCTTCGCCGATTTTAGCATCGCGAAGAGCTCGGGAATCATTTTCGTCTTCCCTTGCATATTATAGTTCATCACGAAGTTCCAATAACTTGGTGATAGTGACTAGAGAACTCTATCAATCACTATCTTATCTAGAAGATTAACTCCCACTTGATTCAAGAGATTGTAGTACCCAGACATTCTGAGCACATGCTCACTGGCAGAGCTATTCTCCTCCATCTTGTAGGCAAAGTACTGGTCAGAGGTCTCATCTTGACACGGGCATGAGTCTAAAATACCAATTTCAACTCTTGGAACATCTCATATGCTCCGTGGCGTTCAAAACGTTTTTGAAGTCCCGGGTCTAAGACGTAAAGCATGGTGCACTAAACTATCAAGTAGTCATCATACCGAGCTTGCCAAACGTTCATAACGTCTACATCTGCTCCTGCAATAAGTCTATCACCTAGCGGTGCATCAAGGACATAATTCTTTTGTGAAGCAATGAGGATAATCCTCAGATCGAAGATCCAGTCTGAATCATTCCTACTATCATCTGTCAACTTAGTTTTCTCTAGGAACGCATTAAAATTCAGACGAACGGTAGCACGGGCCATTGATCTACAACAACATAGACATGCAAAATACTATCAGGTACTAAGTTCATGGTAAATTAAAGTTCAATTAATCATATTACTTAAGAACTCCCACTTAGATAGACATCCCTCTAGTCATCTAAATGATCACGTGATCCATATCAACTAAACCATGTCCGATCATCACGTGAGATGGAGTAGTTTTCGATGGTGAACATCACTATGTTGATCATATATACTATATGATTCACATTCGACCTTTCGGTCTCAGTGTTCCGAGGCCATATCTGCATATGCTAGGCTCGTCAAGTTTAACCCGAGTATTCTGCACATGCAAAACTGGCTTGCGCCCGTTGTATGTGAACGTAGAGCTTATCACACCCGATCATCATGTGGTGTCTCGGCACAACGAACTGTAGCAACGGTGCATACTTTGGGAGAACACTTATACCTTGAAATTTAGTGAGAGATCATCTTATAATGCTATCGTCGAACTAAGCAAAATAAGATGCATAAAGGATAAACATCACATGCAATCATAATAAGTGATATGATATGGCCATCATCATCTTGTGCATTTGATCTCCATCTCCAAAGCACCGTCATGATCACCATCGTCACCGGCTTGACACCTTGATCTCCATCGTAGCATCATTGTCGTCTCGCCAACTATTGCTTCTACGACTATTGCTAGCACTTAGTGATAAAGTAAAGCAATTACATGGCGATTGCATTTCATACAATAAAGCGACAACCATAAGGCTCCTCCAGTAGCTGATAACTTTTACAAAACATGATCATCTCATACAACAATTTATATCTCATGATGTTTTGACCATATCACATCACAGCATGCCCTGCAAAAACAAGTTAGATGGCCTCTACTTTGTTGTTGCAAGTTTTACGTGGCTGCTACGGGCTTCGAGCAAGAACTGTTCTTACCTACACATCAAAACCACAACGATTTTTCGTCAAGTGTGTTGTTTTAAACTTCAACAAGGACCGGGCGTAGTCAAACTTGATTCAACTAAAGTTGCAGAAATAGACACCCGCCAGCCACCTGTGTGCAAAGCACGTCAGTAGAACCAGTCTCATGAACGCGGTCATGTAGTGTCGGTCCGAGCCGCTTCATCCAACAATGCTGCCGAATCAAAGTAAGATGTTGCTGGTAAGCAATATGACTATTATCACCCACAACTCATTGTGTTCTACTCGTGCATATAACATCTACGCATAGACCTGGCTCGGATGCCACTGTTGGGGAACGCGGTATTTCAAAAAAATTCCTACGATCACGCAAGATCTGTCTAGGAGAAGCATAGCAACGGGCAAGGAGAGTGTGTCCATGTACCCTCGTAGACCGAAAGCGGAAGCGTTTAGTAACGCGGTTGATGTAGTCGAACGTCTTCGCAATCCAACCGATCCAAGCACCGACCGTACGGCACCTCTATTTTTAGCACACGTTCAGCTCGATGACGTCCCTTGAGCTCTTGATCCAGTTGAGGACGAGGTAAAGTTTCGTCAGCACGACGGCATGTTGACGGTGATGATGAAGTTACCGGCGCAGGGTTTCGCCTAAGCACTACGACGATATGACCGAGGTGTGTAACTGTGGAGGGGGGCACCGCACACGGCTAAGACAATTGATCTTCTGTGTTCTAGGGTGCCCTGCCCCCATATATAAAGGAGGGGAGGGGGAGGCCGGCTGGCTCCTGTAGGGCGCGCCAGGAGAGAGGAGTCCTACTAGGACTCCAAGTCCTAGTAGGATTCCACCTGGAGGAAGGGGAAGAAGGAAGGGAGAGGGAGAAGGGAAGGGAAGGAAAGGGGGCGCCGCCCCTTCCCCTAGTCCAAATCGGACCCAAGGGTGGGCAGCAAGCCCCTTTTGGCCCTTCTCTCTCTCCCACTAAGGCCCATGAAGGCCCATTAGTTCTCCTGGGGGGTTCCATAACCCTCCGGCACTCCGATAGTTACCCGGTACCTCTCGGAACTCATCTGGTGTCCGAATAACATCATCCAATATATCATTCTTTATGTATCGACCATTTCGAGACTCCTCATCATATACGTGATATCATCCAGGACTCCGAACAAACTTTGGTCATCAAATCACATAACTCATAATACAAATCGTCGTCGAACATTAAGCGTACGGACCCTACGGGTTCGAGAACTATGTAGACATGACCAAGACACATCACCGATCAATAACCAATAGCGGAACCTGGATGCTCATATTGGCTCCTACATATTCAATGAAGATCTTTATCGGTCAAGCCACACAACAACATACATTGTTCCCTTTATCATCGGTATGTTACTTGTCCGAGATTCGATCATTGGTATCATCATACCTAGTTCAATCTCGTTACCGACAAGTCTCTTTACTCGTTCCATAATGTATCATCCCGCAACTAACTCATTAGTCACATTGCTTGCAAGGCTTATAGTGCTGAGCATTACTGAGAGGGCCCAGAGATACCTCTCCGATACACGGAGTGACAAATCCTAATCTCGATCTATGCCAACTCAACAAACACCATCGGAGACACCTGTAGAGTATCTTTATAATCACCCAGTTACGTTGTGACGTTTTATAGCACACAAGGTGTTCCTCCAGTATTCAGGAGTTGCATAATCTCATAGTCAGAGGAACATGTATAAGTCATGAAGAAACCAATAGCAGTAAAACTAAACGATCATTATGCTAAGCTAACGGATGGGTGTTGTCCATCACATCATTCTCTAATGATGTGATCCCGTTCATCTAATGACAACACATGTCTATGGTTAGGAAACTTAACCATTTTTTATTAACGAGCTAGTCAAGTAGAGGCACACTAGGGAAACTATGTTTGTCTGTGTATTCACACATGTACTAAGTTTCCGGTTAATACAATTCTAGCATGAATAATAAACATTTATCATGATATAAGGAAATATAAATATGAACTTTATTATTGCCTCTAGGGCATATTTCCTTCAATTAGATCATGTTTATTGCAGTACATTTATTCATTTAAGTTAGAGAATAATTGCTATTCAGTTTACATGAATAAAACCTTCTATGGTCATACACCCAATGCGAATGGTTTATTGAATCTCGATCATAGTGATACACATATTCATAATATTGATGCCAAAAGATTCAAAGTTGATAATGATAGTGCAACATACTTGTGGCATTGCCGTTTAGGTCATATTGGTGTAAAGCGCATGAAGAAACTGCATGCAAATGGACTTTTGCAATCACTTGATTATGAATCATTTGATACTTGCGAACCATGCCTCATGGGCAAGATGACTAGAACTCCATTCTCCGGAACAATGGAGCAAGCTAATGACTTATTGGAAATAATACATACCGATGTATGCGGTCCGATGAATGTTGAAGCACGCAGCGGGTATCATTATTTTCATTTTTTTAGAAAAGGAGGATGACCCTCAGCCTCTGCATCTGGGAGATGTATGCGGCCATTTTATTGATTATTCTTGAGGACCTTACAAAGTATTACAAACATATGCCTGAATCCGCCATCTTGGCAACATATGCCACTACTCCTATCCATATGATGAAGGGGTGCTAGCTGGGCCAAATACCCAGACCAGTCACCTAAGCCTATCATCAAAAGCCAGAAGCCCTAGCCAAGCCACGTACCAGGTCTGGGGCATAAACTGTTCTGACGCACTCACATGTGTCGTCGCTGCCATCTTCCACGGGTCCGTCTTTAGAGCAGATATTGAGGCTTGTACCTTGTCAGACCACTCTGCCATCGACGCCACCATGACCCCAGACAACTACCTCCTCCTGCACGAGTCCATCAACACGCATTGGACGCCGAGTCTCCACTGCGCCACGCCGCCGAGATCCGCCGTCATCAATGTGTAGGATGAAGCACCGCTCCACCAAAAAGCCGCCCACTGGTCCCTCGATCCTTTGTACGCCTCCAAGAATGACGCCCCCAAGGAGGAAACGACTCCAACGCGCCGCCATCGTCCGATCTACTGATCTAGGGTTTCCCCCGGAGGTAGCGCATAGAGGTCTGGAACTTCTCCATGGCGATGCCTTCAAGAAGGTAGACACAGAAGAGTGCCACCAACGCCGGTCTTGGCATCAAGTTGAGAACGAGGTTTTCACCAGGATCCGCTAGGAGAACCTCCATCAAGCATCGTGTGCACAGGTCGCCGCCGATCCGAGCCGTCGTACATCGAGCAAGCCGCACCGGCCAGATCAGATCTATCCGGAGGGCAAACCACGCATGGCGCCGACCCTTCACTAGGCCATCCATGCCGCCACCGTTGATCCGAGGTCATATGGCCCATCTCCGCAGACCCAGCCGCCGTCGCTAAACGCAGCCAAGGCTGCTGCCCAAAGCAGGGCCAGCCGCCGCACCCACCACCATCGCCACCCTGGGCCGAGGCGGCCGCCGCACCGCCGCCGGTCAAGGCAAGCCCACCACGCCACCAAGGCCAGGTCGGCCATGCCACCACACGCTACGGGGCTCCGCACCGCCCCCATGGCGCAGGAGAGAAGGAAGGCCCCCACCACCGTCGTCAGCCCCCAGGCTATAGGCCTGCGGCATCCTTCGGTGGCGGCGGAGGGAGGGAAGGAAGGACGGGGAGCCCCCGACGGCTAGGGTTGCGATCCCGCCCGAGTCGCCCGAGCGGGGGCGACGCGGGGGTCGCCGAAGCCTTCTGGACTGTTAGTGAGCAGATGATTTTCCGACCTTCACAGATGATTTGGGTAGGTATGGGTATATCTACTTGATAAAACACAAGTCTGAAACATTTGAAAAGTTCAAAGAATTTCAGAGTGAAGTGGAGAATCATTGTAACAAGAAAATAAAGTTTCTACGATCTGATCGCTGAGGCGAATATTTGAGTTACGAGTTTGGCCTTTGTTTAAAACAATGTGGAATTATTTTACAACTCACGCCGCTTGGAACACCACAATGATATGGTGTATCCAAACGTCGTAACCGTACTTTTTTCGATATCACGTGTTCTATGATGTCTCTTACCGATTTACCACTATCATTTTGGGGTTATGCATTAGAGATAGCCGCATTCACATTAAATAGGGCACCATCTAAATCCGTTGAGACGACACCGTATGAACTATGGTTTGGCAAGAAACCTAAGCTATCGTTTCTTAAAGTTTGGGGTTGCGGCACTTATGTAAAAAGGCTTCAGCCTGATAAGCTCGAACCCAAATCGGAGAAGTGTGTCTTCATAGGATACCCTAAGGAAACAATTGGGTACACCTTCTACCACAGATCCGAAGGCAAGATCTTTGTTGCCAAGAATGGAACATTTGTAGAGAAGGAGTTTCTCTTGAAAAAGGTGAGTGGGTGGAAAGTAGAAGTTGATGAGGTAATTGTACCTTCTCTCAAATTGGAAAGTAGCACATCAGAGAAATCCGTTCCCATGATGCCTACACGAACTAGAGAGAAAGCTAATGATGATGATCATGAAACTTTAGATCAAGTTACTACTGGACCTCATAGGTCGAACAGAGCATGTTCCGCACCAGAGTGGTACGATAATCATGATTTGAAAGTCGTGTTACTAGACCATGGTGAACCTACGAACTATGAAGGAGCTATGATTAGCCCAAATTTGATAGATGGCTTGAGGCCATGAAATCTGAGATAGGATCCATGTATGAGAACAAAGTGTGGACTTTGGTGGACTTGCCCGATGATCGGCAAGCCATTGAGAATAAATGGATCTTCAAGAAGAAGATAGACGCTGATGGTAATTTCACCATCTACAAAGATCGACTTGTCACGAAAGGTTTTCAACAAGTTCAAGGGTTGACTATGACGAGACTTTCTCACTCGTAGCGATGCTTAAGTCTGTCCAAATCATGTTAGCAATTGCCGCATTTTATGATTATGAAATCTGGTAAATGGATGTAAAAAATATGGATCAGTCTAAGAAGGGGTTCTTGCCTGTATTACAAGATATTGAAGAAGTTCAATATGGATCAGTCTAAGAAGGGGTTCTTGCCTGTATTACAAGGTGTGAAATTGAGCTCAGCTCAATGTCCGACCACGGCAGAAGATATAGAAGAGATGAGTGTCATCCCCTATGCCTCGGCCATAGGGTTTATTATGTATGCCATGCTGTGTACCAGACCTGATGTAAACCTTGCCGTAAGTTTGGTAGGAAGGTACCAAAGTAATCCCGGCAAGGAACACTGGACAACGGTCAAGAATATCCTGAAGTACCTGAAAAGGACTAAGGAAATGTTTCTCGTTTATGGAGGTGACGAAGAGCTCGTCGTACAGGGTTACGTCGACGCTAGCTTCGACACAGATCTAGATGACTCAAAGTCACAAACCGGATACGTGTATATTTTGAATGGTGGGGCAGTAAGCTGGTGCAGTTGCAAGCAGAGCGTCGTGGCGGGATCTACATGTGAAGCGGAGTACATGGCAGCCTCGGAGGCAGCACATGAAGCAATTTGGGTGAAGGAGTTCATCACCGACCTAGGAGTCATACCCAATGCGTCGGGGCCGATCAAGCTCTCCTGTGACAACACTGGAGCTATTGCTCTTGCCAAGGAGCCCAGGTTTCACAAGAAGACAAGGCACATCAAGCGTCGCTTCAACTCCATTCGTGAAAATGTTCAAGATGGAGACATAGATATTTGTGAAGTGCACACGGACCTGAATGTAGCAGATCCGTTGACTAAACCTCTCCCTAGAGCAAAACATGATCAACACCAGAATTCCATGGGTGTTCGATTCAGCACAATGTAACTAGATTATTGACTCTAGTGCAAGTGGGAGACTGTTGGAAATATGCCCTAGAGGCAATAATAAAAGCATTATTATTATATTTCCTTGTTCATGATAATTGTCTTTATTCATGCTATAATTGTGTTATCCGGAAATCATAATACATGTGTGAATAATAGACACCAACATGTCCCTAGTAAGCCTCTAGTTGACTAGCTCGTTGATCAACAGATAGTCATGGTTTCCTGACTATGGACATTGGATGTCATTGATAACGAGATCACATCATTAGGAGAATGATGTGATGGACAAGACCCAATCCTAAACATAGCACAAGATCGTATAGTTCGTTTGCTAGAGTTTTCCAATGTCAAGTATCTTTTCCTTAGACCATGAGATCGTGTAACTCCCGGATACCGTAGGAGTGCTTTGGGTGTGCCAAACGTCACAACGTAACTGGGTGACTATAAAGGTATACTACGGGTATCTCCGAAAGTGTCTGTTGGGTTGACATGGATCAAGACTGGGATTTGTAACTCCTTATGACGGAGAGGTATCACTGGGCCCACTCAGTAATGCATCATCATAATGAGCTCAAAGTGACCAAGTGTCTAGTCACGGGATCATGCATTACGGTACGAGTAAAGTGACTTGCCGGTAACGAGAATGAACGAGGTATTGGGATACCGACGATCGAATCTCGGGCAAGTAACATACCGATTGACAAAGGGAATTGTATACGGGGTTGCTTGAATCCTCGACATCGTGGTTCATCCGATGAGATCATCGAGGAGCATGTGGGAGCCAACATGGGTATCCAGATCCCGCTGTTGGTTATTGACCGGAGAGCGATCTCGGTCATGTCTACATGTCTCCCGAACCCGTAGGGTCTACACACTTAAGGTTCGGTGACGCTAGAGTTGTAGGGATATGTATATGCAGTAACCCGAATGTTGTCCGGAGTCCCGGATGAGATCCTGGACGTCACGAGGAGTTCCGGAATGGTCCGGAGGTAAAGAATTATATATAGGAAGTGCTATTTCGGGCATCAGGACAAGTTTCGGGGTCACCAGTATTGTACCGGGACGACCGGAGGGGTCCCGGGGGTCCACCGGGTGGGGCCACCTGTCCCAGGGGGCCACATGGGCTGTAGGGGGTGCGCCTTGGCCTACATGGGCCAAGGGCACCAGCCCCAAGAGGCCCATGCGCCTAGGGTTTCAAGGGAGGAAGAGTCCTAGGAGGGGAAGGCACCTCCTAGGTGCCTTGGGGAGGAGGGATTCCTCCCCTTGGCCGCACCCCCCTTGGAGATTAGATCTCCTAGGGCCGGCGCCCCCCCCCCCTTGTCCCTCCTATATATAGTGGGGAGATGGAGGACTTCTTACCCCTTGCCTTTGGTGCCTCCCTCTCCCTCTCCAACACCTCCTCCTCCTCCATAGTGCTTGGCGAAGCCCTGCCGGAGTACTGCAGCTCCATCACCACCACACCGTCATGCTGCTGCTGGAGCCATGTTCCTCAACCTCTCCTTTCCCCTTGCTGGATTAAGAAGAAGGAGACGTTATGCTGACCGTACGTGTGTTGAACGCGGAGGTGCCGTCCGTTCGGTGCTAGGATCTCCGGTGATTTGGATCACGTCGAGTACGCCTTCCTCATCCCCGTTATTTGAACGCTTCCGCGCGTGATCTACAAAGGTATGTAGATGCAATCCGATCACTCGTTGCTAGATGAACTCCTAGATGGATCTTGGTGAAACCGTAGGAAAATTTTGTTTTCTGCAACGTTCCCCAACAATTATTACATCCCAATGCCTTCCCCTAGGCCCAAACAATGGTGAAGTGTCATGTAGTCGACGTTCACATAACACCACTAGAGGAAAGACAACATACATCTCATCAAAATATTGAACGAATACCAAATTCACATGACTACTTATAGCATAAAGGATCCGAACATATCCTCAGGAACAAACGTAACTACTCACAAATCATATTCATGTTCATAATCAGAGGGGTATTAATATGCATAAAGGATCTGAACATATGATCTTCCACCGAATAAACCAACTAGCATCAACTACAAGGAGTAATCGACACTACTAGCAACCCACTGGTACCAATCTAAGGCTTTGGGACAAAGATTGGATACAAGAGATGAACTAGGGTTTGAGATGAGATGGTGTTGGTGAAGATGTTGATGAAGATTGACCCCCTCCTGATGAGAGGATCGATGGTGATGACGATGGTGATGATTTCCCCCTCCCAGAGGGATGTTTCCTCGGCAGAACAACTCCGTCGGAGCCCTAGATTGGTTCCGCCAAGGTTCTGCCTCGTGGTGGCGGAGTTTCGTCCCATGAGCTTGCTTATGATTTTTTCCCGGATGAAAGACCTCATAGAGTAGAAGATGGGCACCAGAGGGCTGCTAGAGGGCCCACGAGGCAGGGGGCGCGCCCCCCACCCTTGTGGATGGTGGGTGGCCCCCCTCTAGTGCTTCCTTCGGGCAATATTTTTTTATATTCTGAAAATGACTCCCTTGGAGTTTCAGGACTTTTGGAGCTGTGCAGAATAGGTCTCTAATATTTGCTCCTTTTCCAGTCGAGAATTCCAGCTGCCGGCATTCCCCTCTTCATTTAAACCTTATAAAATAAGAGAGAATAGACATAAGTATTGTGACATAATGTGTAATAACAACCCATAATGCAATAAATATCGATATAAAAGCATGATACAAAATGGACGTATCAACTCCCCCAAGCTTAGACCTCGCTTGTCCTCAAGCGGAAGCCGATATCGAAAAATATGACCACATGTTTAGAGATAGAGGTGTCGATAAAATCAAATACGGACATGAGGGCATCATGATCATTCTTATAACAGCAACATATATATATTGTCATATGATTTCTTATGCTAAAGTAACAATTCATTCACAATTTCAAGTATGAATCAGAAACGTCATTGAAAACTAACAAACTATAATCTCAGTCATTGAAGCAATTGCAATTTATCATAACATCAGAAAGAGTCAATATAAGAGCTTTTCAGCAAGTCCACATACTCAACTATCAATTAGTCTTTCACAATTGCTAACACTCACACAATATTTATGGGTATGAAGTTTTAGTCGGACACAGAGAAAGATAGGGGCTTATAGTTTTGACTCCCAACCTTTTACCTCAAGGGTAATGTCAACAATAATAGTTCATGAAAACTCACATCCAATTAGCTATATATATCACGATCTTTCCAACACATTGTGCTTGACAAAGGATAAAATGTAAAAAGGAAAGGTGAAGATCACCATGACTCTTCTATGAAGTATAAGACAAGAATAAATGATAGGCCCTTCGCAGAGGGAAGCAGAGGTTGTCATGTGCTTTTATGGTTGGATTCATGAAATCTTAATGCGAAAGAACGTCACTTTATATTGCCACTTGTGATATGGACCTTTATTATGCAGTCCATTGCTTTTATTTCTTCCACATCACAAGATCATATAAAGCTTATTTTCCCCACAATAATAAATCATACATATTTAGAGAGCAATTTTTATTGCTTGCAACAATGACAACTTACTTGAAGGATCTTACTCAATCCATAGATAGATATGATGGACTCTCATGGAAAAACTAGGTTTAAGGATATTTGGAAGCACAAGTAGTATCTCTACTTGGTGCAAAGAATTTGGCTAGCATGAGAGGGAAAGGCAAGCTCAACATGTTGGATGATCCATGACAATGTAATTTATTTCGGATGTAAGAAAGCATAACCCATTACATTGTCTTCCTTGTCAAACTTCAACTCTTTAGCATCTCATATTTTAATGAGTGCTCACAATCGTAAAAGATGTCCAAGATAGTATATTTATATGCGAAGACCTCTCTTTCTTTATTACTTCCTATTAATTGCAACGATGACCAAAACTATGTTTGTCAACTCTCAACAACTTTTATTCATCATACTCTTTATATGTGAAGTCATTACTCTCCATAAGATCCATATGATCTCTTTATTTCTTTTTATTCTTTCTCTTCTCTTTTATTTTTATTCCCTCAAGATCATAGCAAGATAATCAAGCCCTTGACTCAACACTAATCTTTATTATATATAGCTCACAGACTCGATTACATAGAAAGATCATAAAGCAAAAACTCAAAACTAGATCATACTAAACTTTGTTCTACTAGATCAAGATATTACCAAAAGGATCGAACTAAGAGAAACGGTAAAGATAAAAGTGTGATGGTGATACTATACCGGGGCACTCCCCCAAGCTTGGCAGTTGCCAAGGGGAGTGCCCATACACATGTGTTTATGTCTCTTTCCTCAGAGGTGGTGATGGTGGAGTTGTTAATGATGTAGGCTTGTCATCCATCTTCCAAGGCATAGGCTCACCATCATAGAAGGATGATCGAGTCTTCGGGGTCCTCGAATCTACAGCCAAACTCACCCTCTTGAATCTATATTCATACTCACAGTTTTGGTTTTGCAGGTCATAGATCTGGGCTTGGAGATGCTCGATTTTCTCGTGAAGCTTGAAGATGGTCTCTCTGATGTTTCTGGCATCTAGCTTGGTGGTGTTGGTGAACTCGATGATCATTATGTGGTTGGTGTCGAGTCCACATTCCACCATCTCCTGGCACTTGAAAACTTGTTGCTCCATTGCTTCGAGTTTTGTCTCCACGCTTCCGGTCCTCCTTGGTCCCTCAACATCACGGATGTGCAGCAACCCCTCACGCATCTCAATGGTTTGAGGGTGTTGCAGCACCTCCGCGAGGTAAGGTTTGATGACCTCCTCGAAGAACTTGTCCTTGGGGCACTTGAAGACGTCATGGCGATCTAGATCTGTCGGAAAAATAGCTCGAAACAAAGATAGAAGATATTTGCATGATACGGTGGTCCAAAACCTTCGGGAGATTATATAATGAATTTTTACCGACCAAAGGAAGTATCGTGCAAGAAAACAGAATCCGAAGAGCACATGAGGTGCCCACGAGGTAGGGGGCGCGCCCTCCACCCTTGTGGACGCCTCGTGTCCTTCCCGGACTACTTCTTATTTCCTATTTTCTTAAATATTCTAGAACAGAGAAAAATTTCTATTAGAACTGTTTTGGAGTCGGTTTACTTACCGTACCACATACCTCTTCCTTTTCATAGTCTGAAACGTTTTGGAAAGTGTCCCTTATGTATTCCTCTGGGGTTACGGTTTCAATAACATTAGTTTCAACATTTATGGGATTACCTGAGATATAATGTTTGATTCTTTGACCGTTCACCACCCTCAGATTTGTGCCTTCGAAGTTGTTGATTTTCATGGCACCGAAACGATAGACCTCCTCAATGACGTCAGGACCTTCCCATTTAGAAAGGAGTTTGCCTGCAAAAAATCTTAAATGAGAGTTGTATAACAATACAAAATCACCTATATTAAACTCACGCTTCTCTATCCTTTTGTCATGCCATCTTTTAACTTTTTCTTTAAACATTTTGGCATTCTCATAGGCCTGGGTTCTCCATTCATCAAGTGAGATAATGCCAAAAAGCCTCTTCTCACCGGCAAGTTTGAAGTCCTAATTAAGCTCTTTAATGGCCCAATATGCCTTATGTTCTAGTTCGAGAGGTAAGTGACAAGCTTTACCATAAACCATTTTATACAGAGACATACCCATAGGATTTTTATATGCAGTTCTATAAGCCCATAATGCATCATCAAGTTTCTTGGACCAATTCTTTCTAGATCTATTAACAGTCTTTTGCAAAATTAATTTGAGCTCTCTATTACTCAATTCTACTTGACCACTAGACTGTGAATGATATGGAGATGCAATTCTATGATTAACATCATACTTAGCAAGCATTTTACGAAAAACACCATGAATAAAATGTGAACCACCACCAGTCATTAAATATCTAGGGACTCCAAATCTCGGAAAAATAACTTCTTTAAGCATATTAATAGAGGTGTTATGATCAACACTACTAGTTGGAATAGCTTCTACCCACTTAGTAATGTAATCAATGACAACTAAAATATGTGTATACCCATTGGAGGAAGGAAACGGTCCCATATAATAAAAGCCCCAAACATCAAATGGTTCAGTAACAAGTGAATAATTCATAGGCATTTCTTGACGTCTACTAATATTACCAATTCTTTGGCATTCATCACAAGACAAGACAAACTTACGAGCATCTTTGAAGAGAGTAGGCCAATAAAACCGGATTGCAGTACCTTATGTGCAGTTCTATCTCCAGCGTGGTGTCCTCCATAAGCCTCAGAGTGACACTTGTGCAGGATCTGTTCCTGTTCATGCTCAGGTACACAACGTCCAATAACACCATCTACTCCTTCTTTATAAAGGTGTGGGTCATCCCAAAAGTAATGTCTTAAATCATAGAAGAACTTTTTCTTTTGCTGGTATGTGAAACTAGGGGGTATAAATTTAGCAACAATGTAATTAGCATAATCAGCATACCATGGAGCAGTACGAGAAGCATTTATGATAGCTAATTGTTCATCAGGAAAGCTATCATCAATAGGTAGTGGGTCATCAAGAACATTCTCTAACCCAGACAAGTTGTCTGCAACGGGGTTCTCAGCTCCCTTTCCATCAATAATATGCAAATCAAATTCTTGTAGCAAGAGAACCCATCTAATAAGTCTAGGTTTAGCATCTTTCTTTTCCATAAGATATTTAATAGCAGCATGATCAGTGTGAACAGTTACTTTAGAATCAACAATATAAGGTTTGAACTTATCACAAGCAAATACAACTGCTAAAAATTCTTTTTCAGTAGTCGCATAATTTCTTCGGGCACTGTCTAGAGTTTTACTAGCATATTGGATAACATTTAATTTCGTATCAACTCTTTGTCCTAGAACAGCCCCTACAGCATAATCACTAGCATCACACATAACTTCAAACTGTAAGTTCCAATCAGGAGGCTGAACAATGGGTGCAGAAATCAAAGCTTTCTTAAGTATTTCAAATGCTTCTACACAATCATCATCAAAGACAAAAGGAACATCTTTTTGTAAGAGATTAGTCAGAGGCCTGGAATTTTTTGAGAAGTCTTTAATGAACCTCCTATAAAAACCAGCATGACCAAGGAAACTTCTTATACCTTTAATGTCCTTAGGACACGACATCTTTTCAATAGCATCAACTTTAGCTTTATCAACTTCAATACCTCTTTCAGAAGTTGTATGCCCCAAGACAATACCTTCATTAACCATAAAGTGGCACTTCTCCCAATTCAAGACAAGATTAGTTTGTACACATCTCTGCAAAACTCGATCAAGGTTGCTTAAGTAATCATCAAAAGAAGTTCCATAAACGGAGAAATCATCCATGAAAACCCAAACAATCTTTTCACAAAAGTCAGAGAATATAGCGGTCATACATCTTTGAAAGGTAGCAGGTGCATTGCATAAACCAAAAAGCATACGTCTATAAGCAAAGGTACCGAGAGGGCAAGTGAAAGTTGTCTTTTCTAGATCCTCTTTTGACATAGGTATTTGAGAAAAAACAGAATAACCATCTATAAAGCAGAAATGTGTATGTTTGGATCGTCTTTCTAGAATTTGATTAATAAAAGGTAAAGGGCAATGATCCTTTTTAGTAGCTATATTTAATTTGCGGAAATCAATTACCATTCTATAACCTGTAACAATTCTTTGTGGGATCAATTCATCTTTATCATTAGGAACAACAGTAATATCTCCCTTCTTAGGGACACAATGGACAGGACTTACCCACTGACTATCAGCAATGGGATAAATTATACCTGCCTCCAGAATATTTAGTATTTCTTTTCTTACCACTTCTTTCATCTTAGGATTTAACAGTCGTTGGTGATCAACAACCGGTCTCGCGTCTTTCTCCCATTTTATTTTGCGCTGGCATAGAGTGGGACTAATGCCCTTAAGATCATCAAGAGTATATCCAATAGCAGTACAGTGCTTCTTCAGAGTTTTCAATAATTTCTTTTCTTCATGCTCTGAAAGGTTATCACTAATAATAACATGATATATCTTTTTCTCATCAAGATAAGCATACTTAAGAGTATCAGGTAATGGCTTAAGCTCAAACATGGGATCACCCTTGGGTGGAGGAGGATCCCCTAGAATTTCAACAGGCAAGTTGTGTTTCAAAATAGGTCCCTATTTAAAGAATACTTCATCTATTTCCCTTCTTTCATTCATAAACGTATCATTTTCATGGTCGAGCAAATATTGGTCTAAAGGATCATTAGGAGGCACGAAAATAGAAGCAAGACAAATAATTTCATCTTTACTAGGCAATTCTTTATCATGGGGTTGTCTATGAAATTTAGCAAAATAAAACTCATGAGACATATCCCCTAAACCAATAGTAACAATATCCTTTTTGCAATCTATCTTAGCATTGATAGTATTCAAGAAGGGTCTACCAAATATAATGGGACAAAAGTCATCTTGTGGGGAACCAAGAACAAGAAAATCTGCAGGATACTTAACTTTCCCACACAAGACTTCAACATCTCTAACAATCCCAACTGGTGAAATAGTGTCTCTATTGGCAAGCTTAATTGTAACATCAATTTCCTCTATCTCAGCAGGTGCAATATCATGCATAATTTTTTGTATAAGGAATGAGGTATTGCACTTGCACTAGCACCCATATCACATAAGACATGATAGCAATGATCTCCTATTTTAATAGAAATAACATGCATGCCTACAACATGTCTATGTTTATTTTTAGTATCGGGTCTAGCAATTCTAGCAGCTTCACCACAGAAGTAAATAACATGCCCATCAATATTATCGGCCAAGAGATCTTTAACCATAGCAATACTAGGTTAAACTTTAATTTGCTTAGAGGTTGTAGGTGTTCTAGTATTACTCTTACGAACCACAGTTGAAGCTTTAGCATGATCCTTTAGTCTAACAGGGAAAGGTGGTTTCTCAATATAAGAAGTAGGAACAACAGGATCAACATTATAATGATATTATTTTCTTCAATTTTAATAGGTGCAACTACTTTTACTTGAATGGGAGGATTATGTTTAAACCACTTCTCCTTAGGGAGATCAATATGAGTAGAAAAGGATTCACAGAAAGAAGCTACCATCTCAGAGTCAAGTCCATATCTAGTGCTAAATTCACGAAAGGCATCGATATCCATAAAAGATTTAACACAATCAAACTTTGGGGTTATACCTGACTCCTTACCTTCATCGAGATCCCAATCTTCAAAGTTGTGTTTAATTCTCTTCAATAAATCCCATTTGAATTCAATAGTCTTCATCATAAAAGATCCAGTACAAGAAGTATCGAGCATGGAGCGATTGTTGAGAGAAAGCCGAGCATAAATTTTTTGAATAATAATTTCTCTTGAGAGCTCATGATTGGGGCATGAATATAACATTGAATTAAGCCTCCCCCAATCTTGAGCGGTGCTTTCTCCTTCGCGAGGCCAAAAATTATATATATAATTACGATAACGATGAACAAGATGAATAGGATAAAACTTCTGATGAAATTCCAATTTCAATTAGTTGTAGTCCCATGATCCCATATCATCACATAGCCTAAACCATGTCAATGCATTTACCTTCAAATATAAAGGGAAGACCTTCTTTTTGATGACATCCTCGGGCATACCTGCAAGATTAAATAATCCACAAACTTCATCCACATAGATTAGGTGCAAATCGGGATGTAATGTTCCATCACCTGTGAAAGGATTAGCTAGTAGTTTCTCTATCATACCCGAAGGAATTTCAAAGTAAAATTTTTTAGTAGGTTCAGTAGGTTGAGGAGAAACTCTTTGCTCTACTGGTCGGGGCGAAGATACCCCGAAAAAGCACCTCAAAGGAGTATGTTCCATAGTAACAAGTGACAGTAAATTTCAGCACACTATATACATTTTTTCTTACCAAATTCCACCTACCAAAGGCGCTTCACTCCTCGGCAACGGTGCCTGAAAAGAGTCTTGATGACCCACAAGTATAGGGGATCTATCGTAGTCCTTTCGATAAGTAAGAGTATCGAACCCAACGAGGAGCAGAAGGAAATGATAAGTAGTTTTCAGTAAGGTATTCTCTGCAAGCACTAAAATTATCGGTAATAGATAGTTTTGTGATAAGGTAATTTGTAATGGGTAACAAGTAATAAATGTAAATAAGGTGCAGCAAGATGGCCCAATCCCTTTTGTAGCAAAGGACAAGCCTGGACAAACTCTTATATAAAGGAAAGCGCTCCCGAGGACACATGGGAATTATCGTAAAGCTAGTTTTCATCACGTTCATATGATTCGCGTTCGGTACTTTGATAATTTGATATATGTGTGGACTCGCCTACGCCACGAAAGGCACAGAAGATGGTGGGGATGGGGTCCAGGTGCAGGCGAGGTGGCTGTGCCAGCTCGGCATCACACCGGGGAATGAGGAAAAAATTCATGGATTGCTCCACAAAAGTAGGTGTTAAGGTAGAATCAGAGTTGAAATTTGTATCGAGGTAGATGTACTGGATCGATGGAAACAAAGTTGGTAGTGTTTCCCCTGGAAACGAAATCGAGAGAAAGAATTAGAGATGAGGAATTTTCCAGATGGTAATGCCTCTACGAGGTTCTGGATTTGGAAATCCAGCACACGGGGTATGCATAGATAGAAAGGAGCATGTGACTTTGTCTTTCCCTGAGTATTGCCCGAAGGTACTCGTGGGTGAACCGGGTATGCGTGTAGTATGCAGAATAATCTAACCTAGCAAACTGACAGAGGCAAAAAAACATGCAATGCAAGACATAGCAGACAAATCATTCTAAGGTGTTTTAATGCTAGTGGGCATATATAATCTGGGTATATATATCCCTACACCAACGTGCATTTTATTAAAGACTCGGGACGAGCCAATGTGGTTTTTAGTGTATGTGTTCTACTGATTAAAATCTTGTTAGCACAAATTTCCCACCCTGTCAAACATTTCTATTTGACCGAGAGACAAACAAAAACAAGCACAAGAATCAAAAGCAAGAAAGCATACATAAAACACATCATATGAGTTACAACAGGGCAAGCATATAACAAGGCACGAACGCGCTACATGTTGAACGAAACTACTCACTCCGGGATACATGGTTCTATCCTCATATTGGGGATGAACTGACAGACTGACCTACTTGCAGAAACAACTGGTTGCGCGGCTGAGATCAAGCTGAGGGCTTGCTTTGCTGGGGTTCTCCGGGAGGACGAAGACTAAGCTAATCTCCATCTTCATCATCCGAGATCACTATGGGTTGGGGTTCGGCTACTGGGGGTGTGGCTGAAATTGATCCAAGCATATGTTGCTGGTGGATCCAGAAAAGAGTCTTGTCGAGGGTGATGATGTTTGGCCGAGGCCACAACACAGGCTGAGAGGGTAGCACTGGCTCAGATAGCGTTGGGTGAACCACTTGAGATGCGAATTTACGAGCCTCGTGATAAGCTTCCTTGACAACTCGCACCGCATCATTGTCCAAGGTTCTGAATTCGGCAAGCATCCTTGAAATCATCATCCCCTGGGCAGTGATATATTCCACCAGGCGAGCGATTGCGGAGTCATCCCCTTGGATAGAGGGAGAAGGTTGAATTCCTGACGCTGTCGCCACGGGGAAGAAGCAGAACTCCCTCCGATCTGCCACTTGTGGGAACTTGGTTCGGAGGTATAGGATCGCCTCCACAGCAGCGACCTGAATGGCCAAATCAGTGGTAGGCATGGCTCTACCCTGAAAAACCAACGGCTGGCCATCTTCTGCGGGACCTGGGCTGATGTGCACCCTTGCATCATAGCGATGAAGGTGAGGAACGGGTGTCAACTGGAACACCGGGTAGTCGGGGCTAGCATTATAGCCAAAGGCTTGGGTGAGCATCTCAGCAAGAAGGGGTGGAAAGCCAGCATGGTTGACTGCGCTTGTGAGGCTGTGAAACTTGGTAGTTTTGAGGGTGCTAGTCATGGCTGGAGTGTTACTAGCTAGGCTTCTCTGCAGGGACATGGCTGAATGAGGAGTGAGCGATACGGCTAGCGGAAAGGGGGCTTTTATAGGCAGCTATGCGGGACATGCCCGCATGGGGTGGCCCCTTTCCCTTAATGGCGAAGGGCAAGCGGTGCGGCCGACTAGAAAGGATATGGTTGCTATTCGTTGCACGGATAACTAGGCGGGGACAGCGGGGTGAGGACGTGTCGGTCTCGACTGCGCCACCTGTGGAATAACAGTGGCCATGCCGGATGCCCAGAATGGGTCAAATCCCTTAGGGGTATTACGGTTTAATGGGAGCGGTGATCTAATACTAGGGTAACCTATGCAAGCCTCGCTGCTCTGATACCAAGTCATGTGGTACCCCGATCCTCATGGAGCAGGGGGCCTTCGTACGTCAGCCCAGGATAACACCTGACGCACGACAGGTCCATAATACAGCACTCCAGGTGCAAGAATATTCATCAAATACATGTATAGCAGATTACATTGTTGATGAATACAATTATCTGGCATAGCCCTAAGGCTATTTAAATGGCAGCGGAAATCTCTTTAAATGGCGGCGGAAGTCTTGGTTTGGCAGCATAACAACTCTGGCTGGGCTCCACAACTCACAGGACTGGCATGGTTACGGCCTAGCACGACGGTTCAAGCGAACACTTCAGGTATGCCCTACAAAACTGGCATGACACGCCAGGTCAGTACATTGAATGTACTTGCAAGACAACCAAATACATAGCATCCAAACAAGCAGAAGACAAGGCAAGAACCAAGTGCATGCAACAACCTATCTCATATCAATTACTAACCATGGCATGATAAAGATCAATTAAACTTGAACATCATAGAATCTACTATCATGGCAATAACATGGCCTATCAAAACATGCTGCTAACATGGCAATAACAAAACATAGCATATCATCTCTATCATGACATAATCAATCCAAGCATGGCATGTCATCCTGAAACTATGCTGAAAATAAAATACCGATCATATTCAATGTAGACATAACATGTTGACTATATGCAGCCATCTTCCGTTCTGCCATGGTTCTTTTAAATGCAAACAACAACATATTACTCATGCAATGCAATCAAACTAGTGCCCTCAGTCCCTCAGACTCTCTTACCAACAGATTGCCTTGTAACCAAACTGTGACCTTTCCGGCGATCACAACCACGACCAACACTTGATCTCCAACAATGATCTTTCCGGTGATCACAACCACGACCAACACTTGGTCTCCAACACTCACCGAGACCTCATATCGTGATCAAAACGACTATCTCATAGTCCAAATCACCACATTCTTGTTATCACATTAATCTACTTAATTATTTCAGGTTTATCCTCCATTTCGACCAAGACCTGATAGTGTGACCTACTATGAACTGTGTTGCTATCGATAGACTTTATAAACACTCTCCAGAGGTAGTGCACTGTACCCACACCACGGAACCCATGGCCTCGTCATCCCATTCGGGTGGACCAACGACATTCCGACGAAACCGACCTACTGCCATGACACTCTCTCGGCCACTCCGACTCACTCCCCACTGGGCTAGTCCTGGGTGGCCCCGTGTCTACCAAAGACACAACGACCACCGTCGTGGCCAAAACATAAACTGTCCCACACGAGGACACGGTACCATAAATCTCAACGACGAGCACACAAGGCCTATGTCCTCCTACCTGATCAGGGTAGCGCGCGCCCATAACCTTCCCTCTTTGGAGGCATCGACGAGAGGCAGAACAATAGATCGCATTAAGGCCTTCCCATAAAGGCAAAATGTGGTTGCACTGAAAAAGTTTGATTTGGTGGCACTATGACACGATCCCATCGATGACGGAGGAGGTTTGTTATTATTAAGTCAATTTATTAGCTTCTCCATCATCATGAACATGGATGCAAAAATGCACATGCATCATACAAATGCTTTAATAAAATACCCAACTTCTCAAGTGAACAACTATGGCATAAAGAACATGACAATACCAAGTACTAGCATATCAACGGTGCATTACAATCATCATAGCAATCATAATGGTCACTAAGAATCCAAAGGCACTTGTCATCCACAAAATCATCCATATATAAGTCCTAAAATTCTAAGCAATATCGATAATAACATTTTAATTAGCATGGCAAAAGATATTATGAAAACATAAGCATGCATGATAACCATAACAAAATAACTGCAGATGAAAACGGTAAGAAGCGACTGTAACTACACACACACAAGGTGCAAGCAAAGTCAACATGCAAGTTCGGGGCTCATGATAAGAGGTTGGCTTGCCAGGCGGTCTTCAAATACTCTGGGAAGAAGTGCGGAACGATCGCGGAAAGATTTGCCGGAAATAGTTCTCTCTCGGAGGGGGCTGTTTACGGGCAAGGGCAAAATGGTCATTTTCACAATGTGCAAACGTCAAGAAAATAGTCCCATCAAAAAGGGCTCGACGAACAGAGAAATTGTGCGTTGGAATCACCTCATTCGGAGTTACGGGTAAAAAGATACAAACATTTAAAGCTCAGGGACTAGTCTGTAAAAATACTTCTACAAACAGGTCCCTGGTAGTTTAAACAGAACGTGTCTTTTCTCTTAACACGTTTTCCAGAGAGGAAAACATATTTCCGGCCGAAGAAGAGGAAGAATACGCTTACTGAAATGGGAAACGTTCTAACCTTGAATACGCTTTCCACGCAGGGAAACGGCTTACGGTAAGGGCGCCGCCATTTATCCACGCTCACAGGACCGGTCAACACGGCAGAGGTGGGGCCGGGCGCCTGGGTCGCTGCAAGGTGGGGTCGGGAAAAGGCGTGGGGCCCTCTTGGCCAGGTCAACGCCTCCTCCAGGCCGTCTCCTTCTTCTCCCCGACGCGGCATAGAAGAGGCGAAGCCAGGCGCGTCGCCGCCGACGGGCCGGCCGGCTCCGGCCACCTCCGACAAAGGCGAAGACGGCAGCGGGATCAGGGAAGGACGCCGCTTCCATCTTTGAGGGGAAACGAGTGCCGGGGAAGTCCATAGACGCGGCGAGCATGGCAACAGAGAGCTCCGTGGCGGCGGCAGTGGCTCTAGGGGCGCGGCCACATGGCACTTCGGCGGCAAGGGGAGGGAGTGGGGACGGTCTACGGGCTCCGGGGAGGCTGCTGGTGGAGGAGAGAGGGAGAGGCGCGCCCGCCATTGCTCAAATTTGAGCAGGCCGAGGCGGCGGCCATGGAGATGGGGAGGGGATGGAGAGGCTCCGAGGCGAGGGGGAGAGAGCAGCGGGTGGTTGGCGACTGCGAGGGAGCTCGGGGCTTGCTTATATAGCCGCGGGGAGGGCTAAATGAGGAGGGGAGGATGTGGTACGCGGCAGGCGACATGTCCGTGCGCCGGCGAGGGGCGCAGTGTCGGCAGGCGCGGGCAAGGCTCACTGGAAGCGGCGTGAAGGAGACGAGTAGGAAGCAGACGCGGTGCAGAGGCTCACGGAGACTTGCAACGCTCGCGGACGAGAGGGAGAAGAAGACAGAAGCGAGGAAGAAGACGATGGCTACAGCGGTACACTGTTTGGTCGTTGGCACGGCTCGCCGGAGAAGAAAACGAAGGGGGCCAGAGGTCCAGGGGGAAGAAGACGTCGAGGGGGAGTTGTAGGACATTAATGGCGAGGCCAGAGCCGGTCGGAGCAGTGCTGCCGACGAGAACAGTGGCTAGACCACCGTTTTGGGCTGGCTACACTCGTGATCACCACGGACAAGGCGCGCTCCGGAGTTTTTACTGATGCCAGCTCTTGTCTACCGCGTAGTCCTTCGAAGAAAGAGTGTTACTACGGTAAAGAAACGACCAAAGACACATGGAGTAGAGTAAACCAAACTACACAAGTTTGCTGTTGCAAACTTGACCGCATCCTAGAGATAAAACCAGATGAGTTAAAAGGTGGAATTGATGTCTTAGAGTCTTAGGGTAGAAAGTACCACGGTCCTGGAAATTATGAGGTAATTTGGACAACTATTTACCATAGTTGCTGTACAACTACCAAATCTGACCCAGAAACTGAATCATGAAGAAGCACTCACTAGGAGTGATGGATTGAGATAGAACTTGGCAAAGCCTGATGATTTGGACATGCCATGATGCGGTAAAACTTTCATACCAAATGGACTTGCCAACATGGTACTTCTTTCACAAACATCTCCTGTGTCCTGAAACTTGAGAAAATTCCTCAAGGTAAATGGCTAATTGAAATGAGACAAAACTTTTGGGAGATGGATCATATGGATAGGAGAAGGTCTGGAAAAAAGTTTCAGCCATAATGGAGCAATATAAAATATACTTGCTTCACGAACTGAAAGTTTTGACAGAAACCAAGAATTGCTCCTGTGCTCACATAGTTCAATGAAAGGAACTGAATTTGGGTAGAGGCTAATGGTTTGAGATACCTGAGAGGATGGAAAAGTTTCATCCCACTTGGAAACTCTATGAAGGTATTTCCTTCACAAAGTTGTGTTCTGGTCAGAAACTTTGAAGAAATTGCACATGGATCTAGGATGAATGGATTGAGCTCATATTTGTCATCCATGGGTTATTTATCCATGTTAAATATCCTGACAAATTGCATCTCAATTGGAATTAGCAATAAAACACTTCCTTTGCAAAGCTTCAGAAAAGGCAGAAGCTTGCATTGGATCATGTGCTCCATTTTTTATCTGTGGAACATGAGATAAGGATGGAACTAGTGATTATATAGCAAGGGCAAGCTCCACAATTTATGTGGGAATTTTCTCTGCTATAAAAATGGTAGTTCCTTTATAAAGTGGCATAAATGCAATATTGGCATTAAATAAGAAAAGGCAATTTTCCTTATTTAATTATGGCCAATATATTTGCCAGAGCTTGGATTAGGCATAAGCATCAACGCCACCAATTCTCATGAATTTAGGAGATGGCTAGTTATGCCTTTGGATTTTATTCCTCAGTAAGGCAAGAAAAGGAATAAGTCACAATTCGAAAATATTGCATGGGACTTAGCAATATTTTTGCACATCCAAGGATGAGAAAGATAGGAGGATCTCTGGGAACAATTGGGAGGCTCAACAGATCAAAGAAAATGATGGCTTCTTTGTATGCACAAAGGGCATATCCAAATTCCAAAAATTTGGAATTAGGGTTTGAGAGGGTTGAGGTGAACCAAAAGAGGGCTTGCCCACTGACAAATACATGGGCAAGGTTTTTGAAAAGGTTGAAAATGACAAGAATTGTCGGAGTCAACCAGCAAACTCAGGAGAAATTTTTGAAAAATGAGTGCCAGGAAGGAATAACAGCACCAAAAATTGATAACCCATTTTTGGGGCTGTTACAACCACTAGAGGAAAGACAACATACATCTCATCAAAATATCGAATGAATACCAAATTCACATGACTACTTATAGCAAGACTTCTTCCATATCCTTAGGAACAAACGTAACTAGTCACAAATCATATTCATGTTCATAATCAGAGGGGTATTAATATGCATAAAGGATCTGAACATATGATCTTCCACCGAATAACCCAACTAACATCAACTACAAGGAGTAATCAACACTACTAGCAACCCACGGGTACCAATCTGAGGCTTTGGGACAAAGATTGGATACAAGAGATGAACTAGGGTTTGAGTTGAGATGGTGTTGGTGAAGATGTTGATGAAGATTGACCCCCTCCTGATGATAGGATCGATGGTGATGACGATGGTGATTATTTCCCCCTCCCGGAGAGATGTTTCCTCGGCAGAACAGCTCCCCCGAAGCCATAGATTGGTTCCGCCAAGGTTCCGCCTCATGGCGGCGGAGTTTCGTCCCGTGAGCTTGCTTATGATTTCTTTCCCAGACGAAAGACCTCATATAGCAGAAGAGGGGCACCAAAGGGCTGCCAGGGGGCCCACGAGGCAGGGGGCGCGCCCCCACCCTCGTGGATGGTGGGTGGCCCCCCTCTGGTGCTTCCTTTGCCCAATATTTTTTATATATTCTGAAAATTACTCCCGTGGAGTTTTAGGACTTTTGGAGTTGTGCATAATAGGCCTCTAATATTTGCTCCTTTTCTAGCCCAGAATTCCAGCTGCCCGCATTCTCCCTCTTCACGTAAACCTTGTAAAATAAGAGAGAATAGGCATAACTATTGTGACATAATGTGTAATAATAGCCCATAATGCAATAAATATCGATATAAAAGCATGATGCAAAATGGACGTATCAAGGTGATCAAAGCATAGGGTTTTATACAGACTTGTGATGAGGCCTCTATTTACAAGAAAGTGAGTGGGAGCTCTGTAGCATTTCAGATATTATATGTGGATGACATATTATCGATTGGAAATGATATAGAATTTCTAGATAACATAAAAGCATACTTGAATAAGAATTGTTCAATGAAAGACCTTGGAGAAGCTACTTATATATTGGGCATCAAGATCTATAGGGATAAATCGAGACGCTTAATAGGACTTCCACAAAGCACATACATTGACAAGATTTTGAAGAAGTTCAAAATGGACCAGTCCAAGAAAGGGTTCTTGCCTGTGTTGCAAGGTGTGAAGTTGCATAAAACTCAAAACCCGACCACGACAGAAGATAGAGAGAGAATGAAAGGCATTCCCTATGCCTCAGCCATAGGTTCTATAAAGTATTCCATGTTGTGTACCAAACCTGTTGTGTACCTTGCCATGAGTTTGGCAAGGGGTTACAATAGTGATCCAGGAGTGGACCACTTGACAGTGGTCAAAATTATCCTTAGGTACCTAAAGAGGACTAAGGAAATGTTTCTCGGTTATGGAGGTGATAAAGAGTTCATCGTAAAGAGTTACGTTGGTGCAAGCTTTAACACCAATCCGGATGACTCTAAGTCTCGATCTGGATACATATTGAAAGTGGGAGCAATTAGCTAGAGTAGCTCCATGCAGAGCATTGTAGACATACAAATTTGCAAAATACATACAGATCTGAATGTGACAGACCCGTTGACTAAACCTCTCTCACAAGAAAAACATGATCACACCTTAGTACTCTTTGGGTGTTAATCACATGGCGATGTGAACTAGATTATTGACTTTAGTAAACTGTTTGGGTGTTGGTCACATGGTGATGTGAACTATGGGTATTAATCACATGGCGATGTGAACTAGATTATTGACTCTAGTGCAAGTGGGAGACTGATGGAAATATGCCCTAGAGGCAACAATAAAATGGTTATTATTATATCCCCTTAATCATGATAAAGGTTTATTATTCATGCTAGAATTGTATTGACCGGAAACTTAAATACATGTGTGGATACATAAACAAATACCGTGTCCCTAGTGAGCCTCTACTAGACTAGCTCGTTGATCAAAGATGGTTAAGGTTTCCTAACCATAGACATGAGTTGTAATTCGATAATGGGATCACATCATTAGGAGATTGATGTGATGGACAAGACCCATCTCTTAGCTTAGCATATTGATCGTTCAGTTTATTGCTATTGTTTTCTTCATGTCAAATACATATTCCTTCGACTATGAGATTATGCAACTCCCGGATACCAGAGGAATACCTTATGTGCTATCAAACGTCACAATGTAATTGGGTGATCATAAAGATGCTCTACACGTATCTCCGAAGGTGTTTGTTGAGTTGGCATAGATCGAGATTAGGATTTGTCACTCTGAATAGCGGAGAGGTATCTTTGGGCCCTCTCGGTAATACACATCATAAGAAGCCTTGCAAGCAAAGTAGCTAATGAGTTATTTGTAGGATGATGTATTACAGAACGAGTAAAGAGACTTGCTGGTAACGATATAGAACTAGGTATGAAGATACCGATGAGCGAATCTCGGGCAAGTAACATACCGATGGACAAAGGGAATTACGTATGTTGTCATAAGGTTCGACCGATAAAGATCTTCATAGATTATGTAGGAGCCAATATGGGTATCCAGGTTACGCTATTGGTTATTGACTGGAGAGGTGTCTCGGTCATGTCTACATAGTTATCGAACCCGTAGGGTCCGCATGCTTAACGTTCGTTGACGATATAGTGTTATATGGGTTGTATGATTTGGTGAACGAATGTTGTTCAGAGTCCCGGATGAGATCACAGACATGACGAGGAGTCTCGAAATGGTCGAGAGGTAAAGATTGATATATAAGACGATGGTATTTGGATACTGGAAGTGTTTCGGGATGTACCGGGAAGGAATCGGGTCACCTCCCCCCTCCCCGGCAAGATATGGGCCTTATGGGCCAAAGGAGGGGACAAACTAGCCCACAAGGAGGCTAGTGTGCCCTCTCCCTTGTTTGGCCAGCCCTATGGAAGGAAAAGGGGGTGGGCTAGCCCCTCCGCCTTTCCCTCTCATGGGAGAAAGGAAAGGGGGCGCCACCCTCCCCTGTCTTTCCCCACACTCCAAATAAGGAAAGGGGGCGCAGCTTGGGAGGGACCCAAGTAGGATTCCTCCTACTTGGGCACCTCCTTTGGATGCTCCTCCCTCCCTCCCACCTATATATATGTGGGGAGGGGGCACCACACAAGATACAACATTGTCTTAGCCGTGTGCGGTGCCCCGTCCACCGTTGACTCCCTCGGTCATATTTTCGTAGTGCTTAGTCGAAGCCCTGCGGATATCACATTACCATTACTGTCACCATGCCGTCGTGCTGCCGGAACTCATCTACTACTTTGCCCATCTTGCTGGATCAAGAAGGGGAGGACGTCACCGAGCTGAACGTATGCTGAACACGTAGGTGCCGTTGTCGGTGTCAAAACCGGTTGATCTCGGGTAGGGGGTCCTGAACTGTGCGTCTGAGGATCGAAGGTAACAGGAAACAAGGGAGACGATGATTACCCAGGTTCGGGCCCTCTTAATGGAGGTAATACCCTATTTCGTGCTTGATTGACTTTGATGAGTATAGGGGTTACAGGAGTTGATCTACCTTGAGGTCGTAATGGCTAAACCCTAGATGTCTAGCATGTATGACATTGTTCGCCTCTACGGACTAAACCCTCTGGTTTATATAGACACCGGAGGGGCCTAGGGTTGTACAGAGTCAGTTTACACAGAAAGGAATCTTCACATCCGAATGCCAAGCTTGCCATCCACGCAAAGGAGAGTCCCATCCGGACATGTGGGAAGGCCTTCTATCTTGTATCTTCACAACCCATTAGTCCGGCCCATGTCACATAGCCTGGACGCCCGGGGACCCCCTAATCCAGGACTCCCTCAGTAGCCCCTGAACCAGGCTTCAATGACGATGTGTCCAGCGCACAAATTGTCTTCGACATTGCAAGGCGGGTTCCTCCTCCGAATACTCCAAAGTTGTTTGAACAAAAGAACTATATCTGGCTCTGTATAACAATTACAACCCTGAATCACAGCGGGGAAATACTTAAACGAAATAAGTCATGTCTACTGGTAGTTTTTTCAGTGAGGCATTATGCCCGGCCTTATTAATATTTTGAATCATTTTTTAGCCTCTCGCTTCGCGTTTCGAGGCGTGGCCTTCGTTGACACGTCTTGTCAAAGCAGAGATCGTGTCCCCTTATTGCGGGATTCTCATCAATACAGGTTTGGGTAATCCAACCGTGCCATTCGCACAACCCCTTGGGAATAGGCGAGTTTTAAGGCTTGTGAGGGGGCGCTTGATATTCACTACCTTTATAAGAGGATAAGGATCCATAGTTTTACCTCACACCTTTTTCTTCCTTGGCCTTTCCGTCCTCGAGCTCCAACGCCCAAGCTTCAATCCTTTTTGTCCCCACCAAACACTCCAGCCATGTCCGAATCTGGCTCACAGGGCAAGTGGATGGCTTCCTCCATTACGGAGAGGAACGTCAAGGAACCCGGGAAGCGGGGCACTTGACCGCGAACATCGCGCATCGGCTCCCTGCCAAAAAGCAAGTCATCCCCACTCCGGAGCCCAATGAGAGGGTGGTGTTTATCCCCCACTTTCTCTACGGACTAGGATTTCCTCTCCACCCTTTCGTCCGCGGCCTCATGTTTTATTATGGGCTAGATTTCCACGATCTAGCCCCAGATTCCTTCCTCCACATTTTGGCGTTCATTGTCGTATGCAAGGCATTCCTCCGCATCCCCTCACTTCGGCCTATGGCTCAAGGTTTTCAATGTGAAGCCGAAAGTGGTCGATGGTCAACATGCAGAGTGTGGCGGCGCCATGGTGAGCAAGCTCCCCAATGTCACCTGGCCCAAGGGGGCCTTCGTGGATACTGTCAAGATATGGAAACAGGAGCGGTTCTACATCACCAAACCCTGCGACACTAAGTGGGCGGCCGCTCCTAAGTTTAGATCCGGACCCCTAATGCGACTCGCATCATGGATTAATAAGTGCCTGGATTGGGCGTCATCCGATGAAGTGATGACGCCGCATAAGCATATGAAAAATATGATGGAGAAAACACTAGCCTTGCTGATGTGATCCAGGTAATGCTTTTCTGCCGATTCTCCCCTGCTAGCGCCAGTCTCTCCATATGTGGGAGTTCAATTTGGCTGGCACTCGGACCCTGCAGTGATTCTTCTACACGATGCACGAAGACATCTGGAAGCTGCTTTTCAAGGTCCAGAAGTTGTGGCCGGAGACAACCGAGGACATCGGCCTCGATTGCGCTCATTCGACCACTCTAGTAAGTTTTCTGATTTCCGAACTTAACCTCAACTTGTAAATCCAAGGAGTATGCTAAGCCTTCCTTTCTTCCATCAGGGCTGGACAAAGAAGGTGGAGCGGATCCAATGTCTGGCTCCGCTAACCGAAGACCCAACCATCCCTCTGCTAACGAGGATGCTAGTCCCGGCGCCGTACCAGGCGCCAGAGAATAAGGCCAAGAAGAAGGGTAAGGAGGCCAGAAGTGGCCTCCGCCGTAGAGGTACTTCGGACGCTGCGTCCGGAGATACCAAAGTTCTCTCCTCCCACGAGGGGGATGAAGATGAAGAGGAGGAGGAAGAGAGCAATTCTCCCCTCAAGGAGGAGAAGAAGAGGGCGGCCTCCACTGACCCAGAAGTGGAGGCGTCCAAAAGGGGGAAAATATCCCTCTCTAATGGCTCGAATTCGGATGCCAAAGCCATCCCCCAGTGGCGCCCCAGGGCAACGCCCCTGGCCAGAATGTAAGTATTCAAAGATATTATGCATATGTCCGGCCTTTTACAAATTGTTAGGATAACATATCATTTATGTATTTCAGTCTGGCCCGTGATCTCCCCCAACCATCATCGTCTTTGGGGAATTCTTTAGCGCCGTAGATGATGGAGAGCAAAACGCCTCTGCGAGCCTCTCCGCCACATGCCATGGATGACATTGAGGTGTTGTCCCAAAGGACCTCTCTAGGCCAGGGAGAGCTGCGGAAGGCCGCTAAAACGGCACCAGAGGGTAATGCCTTGGCTGCCGAAAACATGGGGCACCACCCCCATGGAAACTGACGACGGGGGCCCGGACCAGTCTGGCCCCCACCGGATACAACTCCGGAGGCCCATACGGCTCCGGAATCGAGTGAGCAGCCCCCTTTAAGGGAGGGGGGAGTGCCAACTCCACCGGCGACCTACATCAATCCGGAGCCGCCGGACATATTGAGGGAAGCACTTCAACATGCTTCCGTCATGGAGGAGCACCGTACCTTGATGGGTACGGTGGTTGAAAAGGTTTAGTCCGCCAAAAGCGGACTGAACGAAGCTTTCACTAGCCTGCTAACCGGCTTTGAGGTATGTGATGTAATTTGCTTAGCCGCTTTTCGTATTGGAATATTCCTGTATATAGATAGTAGCCCCTGAGACTCTGTTCGGCTCTTGTGGAAAAAGGGGCCGGACAGAGGATCGAATATACGTCAGAGATAACACACTTGTCTATTTTGATAAACAGGCTTCACTGTTAGCGGCTTCAGCCAAGGACACTGAAGTTTCCAAACTCCAGCAAAAACTGAAGCTGGCTGATAATGAGATTGATCGTATTAATAAGCGGTTCGATGAGGCCCAAGGTATGCTTTTAAAAGACCCTTTACAAGCCTGAATTGTAATGCAGATTCAGAGTTTAAGCTCATGTGCTGCTATGTGTATGATTGCAGGCAGCGCAGCCGAGGTCAAAACCCTCAAAAGTGCCCTTTCCGCAGCCAGGGAGGAGGCGAAGGCGAGCAAAGCGGCCGCAGACAAAGCGTCCATGGATTTAAAGACCGAAGAGGTCGCCCGCCACCAGTATGAGGAGAGGGTGACCGAAGTGGAGCAAGCGCTCTAGGACGCCGCCAACAAGTGTGAGGCCTTGGAGGAGAGTAATAAGGCCCAAGCGGCCGAACTCGCCAAGGCCCTTCAAGAGGCAAAGGAGGCGCAGACCGAGTCCCTGGCGGCTCGCGAGGAGATCAAGCAAGCCGCGACTGGTAAGCCTTTTCTTTTACAGAGTATATTTGGTAGTCGAAGATATGCTTTGATGAATCGACTATGGAGTGCTCCAGACGCTTTTGCGGATCTCCCAAGGAGTCCTGCCGACGCCGCCCAATATTTCCGGGCCCAAGAAGGGAACATGACGGAGAAACTCTTCTGGTCGCAGTACTTGGCGCCGGAGCGGCCAGCGCTGCTGAACAACTAGATGATGCAACTGGCGGAGCTACATAGGATGCCCGGTTTGGCCATGAAGGACATCATAGTCTGGCTATGGCCAGGCGGACCGATTCCGAGCAGTTACTTCGGCTTAGTCAAGCGGCTCGGCGACACCTTGCCCCGAGTTGACGCTGTCAAGCGCTCGGCATCCATAGAAGGTGCCGGGTGGCCTTTGCCCGTGTCAAGATGCACTGGGCGAAGATGAAGGCCACCGTCGTGACAGTTGAGTGTCCGCCCGGAGGCAAGGACCACCGCAAGCCAGAGCGCTACTTCGAAGATGTCCTTCGGGGTGCTCGTCTGATAGAGGGTCAATGCTCGAAGGATATTATGTTAGAGTAAATGTATCCGGGCTACCCGAACAATGTATTATAAACCAAGGTTGTGTAATATATTTTATGCATTTATCTGAACTACTTTCCTCCTATGCGGCCATATGTTATTGTTCTGAAAGTTTACCTGTCGTCGGCTTCAGCCCCCACATAGATGCTAGGGGGTGTGCGGAATAACATATACTCATTCTTGACCCAACATCTTGGTCCGTAAAGGAGGCGACTTACGTAACGAACTAGGAAATCAGACTGTGCAACTTTAACACTTTCACTTAGCCATAGGAGTTTGACTATGGGGCTAAGGACTAGCCCCTAGTGCGCATGCGGCTGTCTGAACTGGGATGCTTTAGGCGCGTGACCGAGCCGAAGCCGGTCCTTTGTATAAGATGGAAAAAATCGCAAAAGATTTATATTAAGTCACCGAATAGCTGACCAGCTCTCGCCGCATCATGACAGTCAGTTTTTGGCATTCTCTACTAGGGTGTTTAACCGGACGAACCAGAAACACAATCGCAGTAGTTCTCCCTTTACTACCTTAGTCGAACACGCAAAACATAAGGTGGTAATCACAGGAGTCGGGCAACCCAACTATTGACCAAAGACATGATTCGGAGCCGATTCATATGATGTCATATTCGGGAGGCCAAAATATACTTATAAAAGTGTTCGAATTTTTTGTTGAAGAAAATGTTAATGGCTGAATAAAGCCCCTAGTGATTTAAGTCGTACCGAGGTGTATATGCCAATCTGATGTAAAGGGGGAAAGTAGATTAATAAATAAGCCAATATGGAACAATGTTGGGCGAAACTATTTTCACTATAATCTGATTGGTATGTTAACACGTATGTCAGAGTAATTGGACACGGATACCCCGAAGACGGCGAGACAATAAATCAAGACATCGGGGCTAGTAAATCCCCCCAGTCCGCCTGCCCGGCCGCTCCTGCCGGCTCCCCGTCCGACTGCTCTGCCCGGCTGGCTGCCGACTGCCGGCTGCCGACTACGCCAACTGTTGGAAATATGCCCTAGAGGCAATAATAAAAGGATTATTATTATATTTCCTTGTTCATGATAATTGTCTTTTATTCATGCTATAATTGTATTATCCGGAAATCGTAATACATGTGTGAATACATAGACCACAATGTGTCCCTAGTGAGCCTCTAGTGGACTAGCTCGTTGATCAACAGATAGTCATGGTTTCCTGGCTATGGACATGGGGATGTCATTGATAACAGGATCACATCATTAGGATAATGATGTGATGGACAAGACCAAAACCTAAGCATAGCACAAGATCGTATAGTTCGTTTGCTAGAGTTTTTCCAATGTCAAGTATCTTTTCCTTAGACCATGAGATCGTGTAACTCCCGGATACCGTAGGAGTGCTTTGGGTGTACCAAACGTCACAACGTAACTGGGTGACTATAAATGTATACTACGGGTATCTCCGAAAGTATCTGTTGGGTTGACACGGATCAAGACTGGGATTTGTCACTCCATATGACAGAGAGGTATCTCTGGGCCCACTCGGTAATGCATCATCATAATGAACTCAAAGTGACCAAGTGTCTGGTCACGGGACCATGCATTATGGTACGAGTAAAGTGACTTGCCGGTAACGAGATTGAACGAGGTATTAGGATACCGACGATCGAATCTCAGGCAAGTAACGTACCGATTGACAAAGGGAATTGTATACGGGGTTGCTTGAATCCTCGACATCGTGGTTCATCGATGAGATCATCGAGGAGCATGTGGGAGCCAACATGGGTATCTAGATCCCGCTGTTGGTTATTGACCACAGAGTCGTCTCGGTCATGTCTACATGTCTCCCGAACCCGTAGGGTCTACACACTTAAGGTTCGGTGACGCTAGGGTTGTAGAGATATGAGTATGCAGTAACCCGAAAGTTGTTCGGAGTCCCGGATGAGATCCCGGACGTCACGAGGAGTTCCGGAATGGTCCAGAGGTGAAGAATTATATATAGGAAGTGCGGTTTCGGCCATCGGGAGAGTTTCGAGGGTCAACGGTATTGTACCGGGACCACCGGAAGGGTCCCGGGGGTCCATCGGGTGGGGCCACCCATCTCGGAGGGCCCCATGGGCTGAAGTGGGGAGGGAACCAGCCCATAGTGGGCTGGTGCGCCCCCCCTTGGGCCCCCCATGCGCCTAGGGTTGGGAACCCTAGGGGAGGGGGCGCCTCCACTTGCCTTGGGGGGCACTCCACCCCCTTGGCCGCCGCCCCCCTAGGAGATCCCATCTCCTAGGGTCGGCGCACCCCCTAGGGGGGCCTATATAAAGGGGGGGAGGGAGGGCAGCCACACCCTGAAGCCTTGGCGCCTCCCTTTCCCCTGCTACACCTCTCCCTCTCGCAGAAGCTCGGCGAAGCCCTGCTACGGTGACTGCTGCATCCACCACCACGCCGTCGTGCTGCTGGATCTTCATCAACCTCTCCTTCCCCCTTGCTGGATCAAGAAGGAGGAGACGTCACGCTGACCGTACATGTGTTGAACGCGGAGGCTCCGTCCATTTGGCGCTAGGATCTCCGGTGATTTGGATCACGACGAGTACGACTCCCTCATCCCCGTTCATTGAACGCTTCCGCTTGTGATCTACAAAGGTATGTAGATGCATCCGATCACTCGTTGCTAGATGAACTCATAGATGGATCTTGGTGAAAACGTAGGAATTTTTTTTGTTTTCTGCAACGTTCCCCAACAGTGGCATCATGAGCATGAGTAGTAGTAGAAGTAATAGTTGGCGAGCAACTTCATGGAGACACGATGATGGAGATCATGAAGATGGAGATCATGGTGTCATGTCGGTGACAAGATGATCATGGAGCCCCAAGATGGAGATCAAAGGAAGCTATATGATACTGGCCATATCATGTCACTATTATTTGATTGCATGTGATGTTTATCATGTTTTTGCATCTTGTTTACTTAGAACGACGGTAGTAAATAAGATGATCCCTCATAATAATTTCAAGAAAGTGTTCCCCCTAACTGTGCACCGTTGCGAAAGTTCGTTGTTTCGAAGCACCACGTGATGATCGGTGTGATAGATTCCAACATTCACATACAACGGGTGTAAGACAGATTTACACATGCAAACACTTAGGTTGACTTGACGAGCCTAGCATGTACAGACATGGCCTCGGAACACAGAAGACCGAAAGGTCGAGCATGTGTCGTATAGAAGATACGATCAACATGAAGATGTTCACCGATGTTGACTAGTCCGTCTCACGTGATGATCGGACACGGCCTAGTTAATTCGGATCATGTTATACTTAGATGACTGGAGGGATGTCTATCTGAGTGGGAGTTCATTGAATAATTTGATTAGATGAACTTAATTATCATGAACTTAGTCTAAAATCTTTACAACATGTATTGCAGATCAAATGGCCAACGTTGTCCTCAACTTCAACGTGTTCCTAGAGAAAACCAAGCTGAAAGACGATGGCAGCAACTATACGGACTGGGTCCGGAACCTGAGGATCATCCTCATAGCTGCCAAGAAAGATTATGTCCTACAAGCACCGCTAGGTGAAGCACCTGCTCTCTCTGCAGAACAAGACATTATGAACGCTTGGCAGACACGTGCTGATGATTACTCCCTCGTTCAGTGCGGCATGCTTTACAGCTTAGAACCGGGGCTCCAAAAGCGTTTTGAGAGACACGGAGCATATGAGATGTTCGAAGAGCTGAAAATGGTTTTTCAAGCTCATGCCCGGGTCGAGAGATATGAAGTCGCCGACAAGTTCTTCAGCTATAAGATGGAGGAAAACAGTTCTGTCAGTGAGCACATACACACTATGTCTGGGTTACATAACCGCTTGACTTAGCTGGGAGTTAATCTCCCGGATGACGCGGTCATTGACAGAATCCTTCAGTCGCTTCCACCGAGCTACAAGAGCTTTGTGATGAACTTCAATATGCAGGGGATGGAAAAGACTATTCCTGAAGTATTTGCAATGCTGAAATCAGCAGAGGTAGAAGTCAAAAAGGAACATCAAGTGTTGATGGTGAATAAAACCACTAAGTTCAAGAAAGGCAAGGGTAAGAAGAACTTCAAGAAGGACGGCAAGGGAGTTGCCGCGCCCGGTAAGCAAGCTGCCGGGAAGAAGCCAAAGAATGGACTCAAGCCCGAGACTGAGTGTTTTTATTGCAAGGGAAGTGCTCACTGGAAGCGGAACTGCCCCAAATACTTAGCGGACAAGAAGGCCGGCATCACGAAAGGTATATGTGATATACATGTAATTGATGTGTACCTTACCAGTACTCGTAGTAGCTCCTGGGTATTTGATACCGGTGCGGTTGCTCACATTTGTAACTCAAAGCAGGAGCTGCGGAATAAGAGGAGACTGGCGAAGGACGAGGTGACGATGCGCGTCGGGAATGGTTCCAAGGTCGATGTGATCGCCGTCGGCACGCTACCTCTACATTTACCTACGGGATTAGTTTTAAACCTCAATAATTGTTATTTAGTGCCAGCTTTGAGCATGAACATTATATTAGGATCTCGTTTAATTCGAGATGGCTACTCATTTAAATCCGAAAATAATGGTTGTTCTATTTATATGAGAGATATGTTTTATGGTCATGCTCCAATGGTGAATGGTTTATTCTTAATGAAGCGTAATGCTACACATATTCATAGTGTGAATACCAAAAGATGTAAGGTTGATAATGATAGTCCCACATACTTGTGGCACTGCCGCCTTGGTCACATAGGTGTCAAACACATGAAGAAGCTCCATGCAGATGGACTTTTAGAGTCTCTTGATTACAAATCATTTGACACGTGCGAACCATGCCTCATGGGTAAAATGACCAAGACTCCGCTCTCAGGAACAATGGAGCGAGCAACCAACTTGTTGGAAATCATACATACTGATGTGTACGGTCCAATGAGTGTTGAGGCTCGCGGTGGCTATCGTTATGTTCTCACCCTCACTGATGACTTGAGTAGATATGGGTATGTCTATTTAATGAAACACAAATCTGAGACCTTTGAAAAGTTCAAGGAATTTCAGAGTGAGGTTGAGAATCAACGTGACAGGAAAATCAAGTTCTTGCGATCAGATCATGGGGGGGGGGGGGAATACTTAGTCACGAATTTGGCACACACTTAAGAAAATGTGGAATAGTTTCACAACTCACGCCGCCTGGAAGACCTCAGTGTAATGGTGTGTCCGAACGTCGTAATCGCACTCTATTAGATATGGTGCGATCTATGATGTCTCTTATCGATTTACCGCTATCATTTTGGGGCTATGCTTTAGAGACTGCCATATTCACTTTAAATAGGGCTCCGTCGAAATCCGTTGAGACGACAACGTATGAATTATGGTTTGGGAAGAAACCTAAGCTATCGTTTCTAAAAGTTTGGGGATGCGATGCTTATGTCAAGAAACTTCAACCTGAAAAGCTCGAACCCAAGTCGGAAAAATGCGTCTTCATAGGATACCCTAAAGAAACTATTGGGTATACCTTCTACCTCAGATCCGAAGGCAAGATCTTTGTTGCCAAGAATGGATCCTTTCAAGAGAAAGAGTTTCTCTCGAAAGAAGTAAGTAGGAGGAAAGTAGAACTTGATGAAGTATTACCTCTTGAACCAAAAAGTGGCGCAACTCAAGAAAATGTTCCTGAGGTGCCTGCACCGACTAGAGAGGAAGTTAATGATGATGAAACTTCACATCAAGTTGCTACTGAACTTCGTAGGTCCACAAGGACATGTTCCGCACCAGAGTGGTACGGCAACCCTGTCTTGGAAATCATGTTGTTAGACAACGGTGAACCTTCGAACTATGAAGAAGCGATGGCGGGCCCAGGTTCCGACAAATGGCTGGAAGCCATGAAATCCGAGATAGTATCCATGTATGAAAACGAAGTATGGACTTTGACTGACTTGCCCGATGATCGGCGAGCCATAGGAAATAAATGGATCTTTAAGAAGAAGACAGACGCGGATGGTAATGTGACCATCTATAAAGCTAGGCTTGTCGCTAAGGGTTATCGACAAGTTCAAGGGGTTGACTACGATGAGACTTTCTCACCCGTAGCGAAGCTGAAGTCCGTCCGAATCATGTTAGCAATTGCCGCATTCTATGATTATGAGATATGGCAAATGGACGTCAAAATGGCATTCCTTAATGGTTTCCTTAAGGAAGAATTGTATATGATGCAGCCGGAAGGTTTTGTCGATCCTAAGAATGCTTACAAGGTGTGCAAGCTCCAACGCTCGATTTATGGGCTGGTGCAAGCATCTCGGAGTTGGAACATTCGCTTTGATGAGATGATCAACGCGTTTGGGTTTATGCAGACTTGTGGAGAAGCCTGCATTTACAAGAAAGTGAGTGGGAGCTCTGTAGCATTTCTCATATTATATGTAGATGACATACTTTTGATGGGAAATGATATAGAACTTTTGGACAGCATTAAGGCCTACTTGAATAAGAGTTTTTCAATGAAGTCCTTGGAGAAGCTGCTTATATATTAGGCATCAAGATCTATAGAGAAAGATCAAGACGCCTCATAGGTCTTTCACAAAGCACATACCTTGATAAGATATTGAAGAAGTTCAATATGGATCAGTCTAAGAAGGGGTTCTTGCCTGTGTTGCAAGGTGTGAAACTGAGCTCAGCTCAATGTCCGACCACGGCAGAAGATATAGAAGAGATGAGTGTCATCCCCTATGCCTCAGCCATAGGGTCTATTATGTATGCCATGCTGTGTACCAGGCCTGATGTAAACCTTGCCGTAAGTTTGGTAGGAAGGTACCAAAGTAATCCCGGCAAGGAACACTGGACAATGGTCAAGAATATCCTGAAGTACCTGAAAAGGACTAAGGACATGTTTCTCATTTATGGAGGTGACGAAGAGCTCGTCGTAAAGGGTTACGTCGACGCTAGCTTCGACACATATCTGGATGACTCTAAGTCACAAACCGGATACGTGTATATGTTGAATGGTGGAGCAGTAAGCTGGTGCAGCTGCAAGCAGAGCGTCATGGCGGGATCTACATGTGAAGTGGAGTACATGGCAGCCTCGGAGGCAGCGCATGAAGCAATTTGGGTGAAGGAGTTCATCACCGGCCTAGGAGTCATACCCAATGCGTCGGGGCCGATCAAACTCTTCTGTGACAACACTGGAGCTATTGCACTTGCCAAGGAGCCCAGGTTTCACAAGAAGACCAGGCACATCAAGCGTCGCTTCAACTCCATTCGTGAAAATGTTCAAGATGGAGACATAGATATTTGTAAAGTACATACGGATCTGAATGTCGCAGATCCGGTGACTAAACCTCTCCCTAGGGCAAAACACGATCAACACCAGAACTCTATGGGTGTTCGATTCATCACAATGTAACTAGATTATTGACTCTAGTGCAAATGGGAGACTGTTGGAAATATGCCCTAGAGGCAATAATAAAAGGATTATTATTATATTTCCTTGTTCATGATAATTATCTTTTATTCATGCTATAATTGTATTATCCGGAAATCGTAATACATGTGTGAATACATAGACCACAATGTGTCCCTAGTGAGCCTCTAGTGGACTAGCTCGTTGATCAACAGATAGTCATGGTTTCCTGGCTATGGACATGGGGATGTCATTGATAACGGGATCACATCATTAGGAGAATGGTGTGATGGACAAGACCCAAACCTAAGCATAGCACAAGATCGTATAGTTCGTTTGCTAGAGTTTTTCCAATGTCAAGTATCTTTTCCTTAGACCATGAGATCGTGTAACTCCCGGATACCGTAGGAGTGCTTTGGGTGTACCAAACGTCACAACATAACTGGGTGACTATAAAAGTATACTATGGGTATCTCCGAAAGTATCTGTTGGGTTGACACGGATCAAGACTGGGATTTGTCACTCCATATGACGGAGAGGTATCTCTGGGCCCACTCGATAATGCATCATCATAATGAGCTCAAAGTGACCAAGTGTCTAGTCACGGGACCATGCATTACGGTATGAGTAAAGTGACTTGCCGGTAACGAGATTGAACGAGGTATTGGGATACCGACGATCGAATCTCGGGCAAGTAACGTACCGATTGACAAAGGGAATTGTATACGGGTTGCTTGAATCCTCGACATCGTGGTTCATCTGATGAGATCATCGAGGAGCATGTGGGAGCCAACATGGGTATCCAGATCCCGCTGTTGGTTATTGACCAGAGAGTCGTCTCGGTCATGTCTACATGTCTCCCGAACCCGTAGGGTCTACACAGTTAAGGTTCGGTGACGCTAGGGTTGTAGAGATATGAGTATGCAGTAACCCGAAAGTTGTTCGGAGTCCCGGATGAGATCCCGGACGTCACGAGGAGTTCTGGAATGGTCCGGAGGTGAAGAATTATATATAGGAAGTGCAGTTTCGGCCATCGGGAGAGTTTCGGGGGTCAATGGTATTGTACCGGGACCACCGGAAGGGTCCCGGGGGTCCACCGGGTGGGGCCACCCATCCCGGAGGGCCCCATGGGCTGAAGTGGGGAGGGAACCAGCCCATAGTGGGCTGGTGCACCCCCCCCTTGGGCCCCCATGCACCTAGGGTTGGTAACCCTAGGGGAGGGGGCGCCTCCACTTGCCTTGGGGGGCACTCCACCCCCTTGGCCGCCCCCCTAGGAGATCCCATCTCCTAGGGCCGGCGCACCCCCTAGGGGGGCCTATATAAAGGGGGGGAGGGAGGGCAGCCGCACCCTGAAGCCTTGGCGCCTCCCTTTCCCCTGCTACACCTCTCCCTCTCGCAGAAGCTCGGCGAAGCCCTGCTACGGTGACTGCTGCATCCACCACCACGCCGTCGTGCTGCTGGATCTTCATCAACCTCTCCTTCCCCCTTGCTGGATCAAGGAGGAGACGTCACGCTGACCATACGTGTGTTGAACGCGGAGGTGCCATCCGTTCGGCGCTAGGATCTCCGGTGATTTGGATCACGACGAGTACGACTCCCTCATCCCCGTTCTTTGAACGCTTCCGCTCGCGATCTACAAAGGTATGTAGATGCATCCTATCACTCGTTGCTAGATGAACTCATAGATGGATCTTGGTGAAAACGTAGGAATTTTTTTTGTTTTCTGCAACGTTCCCCAACACCAACCAGCCGGCTGCCGACTGCGCCAACCAGCCGGCTACCGACTGCAGCCCGACCCGACATCGACAAGACCCTGACGGGACGGCCATACCGCGAACGAGATAGCTGTACCGCGACGCCATCATCTATAGTGTATCTGTCCGTGGGCACTGATTTATAAAGTGCCCCAGGGACAAGGAGGCATGCACATCCCATACACACCTCTCATGGGCATGGTGCCCCATGACCCCTTGCCCCCATGCCACTACCTTAGCTTAGGTAGTAAGCTACCATGCCCACTCCACACTATATAAGCTAGCTCCATCCATCCATCCATCAGGACTCACACCCTCATGCATGCATACATGTTCAGTCACGGTGGAGCACTCTCATGCCCACTTGCTAGCTAGCTCATACACACATGAGACATATACAAGTCAGATGCCCATGGCACTGATCTCAGATACAACTCCAGGAGCACTTTGTACTGCCCGATGTACACCCCAGATATATACTCAGACATGCAGGAGTAGGGGTGTTATCTCTCCGGAGAGCCCCGAACCTGGGTAAACTAGCGCGTGCTACTCGCATACCCGTCCCTGGATATTCCGGCAGCAGTCTTGCCCTCACACGAAGCCACCTTGTGGCATATGTCGTCTAGCACCCCCGTGAGAATACCACGACAACGTATTTTTACAGAAGATGCCATAAGAATCAGGGCTATTTTACATGCCGCGAACAAGGGAAACCTGCATATAGGTCCTAAAAAGGAAATATGATCTTGAAGTTCCTTTGGACACTCTACCGCACGTCTGCGCTGCTTTGCACCTTGGTGTATGATCCTTTGAGAGGATCAACAATCGAGTATTCATAAGGGGCCTAGACAGGGGCCCTTGTTACCACTAGAAGGTGATGTGGGCTATAAATAACCTGAAAAAGAAAAATAAGAAGAAGAAAATGAAGAATATGATGGTCCGGATAGGGTCGAACCATATTGTGGACTTTGTTTTTGGTAGGCCTTTGTCCTAGCCCATGGTATCTTTAGTGCGTAATTATGTACGCGTGGTACATATGACGCTATCAGGTAGGGGCTTTGACGGAGGCTGAATTGCTAGTCTAGCTCTGGACGACCCAGACTTTCATTCTGCAGGGTAGACCGGACTCATTTAACAGTGTCCGGGGGCTTGACTGTCGGTGTAGTATTCGGTTTAACGAGGCCACCCTACACCTTAGATGCGAGGGCCGCGGTATGCTCCTCGGTACGGAGGGAGCGCTCCATGTTTCCATTGACTGTTATAACGCCACGTGGTCCAGGCATCTTGAGTTTCAGATAAGCGTAGTGTGGGACTGCATTGAAACAGGCGAAAGCGGACCGTACGAGCAATGCATGATAGCCACTACGGAAGGGGACAATGTCGAAGATCAAGTCTTCACTACGGAAATTATCCAGTGAATCGAAGACTACTTCCAGCGTTATGGATCCTGTACAACAGGCCTCTACGCCGGGTATTACTCCTTTAAAGGTAGTTTTAGTTGGCTTGATCCTTGATGAATTGATACCCATCTTGCGGATGGTGTCTTGATAAAGCAGATTAAGGCTGCTACCGTCATCCATGAGGACGCACGTGAGATGGAATCCGTCAATAATTGGGTCAAGGACCAATGCTGCCGAACCTCCATGACGGATACTGGTCGGATGGTCTGTGCGATCGAAAGTGATCGGACAAGCTAACCATGGGTTGAATTTTGGGGCGACTCGCTCTATGGCATATACATCCCTTAGTGTGCGCGCTTGCGCTCCCTTTTGGGGATATGTGTAGCATATATCATATTCACTGTTTTTTACCTCGGGGGGAAATTTCTTCTGTCCCCCTGTGTTTGATGGGCGAGGCTCTTCATCATCGTCCTTGTTGGGCGGCCCCTTCCCCTTATGTTCGGCGTTTAGATTGCCGGCCTATTTAAAGACCCAACAATTTCTGTTGGCATGATTGGCAGGCTTGTCAGGGGTGCCATGAATCTGGCAAGGCCGATCGAGTATTCTGTCTAAACTAGATGGACCATCATTGTTTCCTTTGAATGGCTTCTTCCGCTGACCGGGTTTAGAGCCACTGAATCCGACGTTGATCGCCGTATCTTCGGCATCTTCGTTATTGCATCGATGCTTGCGTTTGTTGCGTCGTGGCTTGCCATTGCCATCCCAGGCTTCGGAGGTGCCAGGGTCGCTGGTGCTATTGCTTCTACGAGCTAGTCAGCTATCTTCTCCCACGCAAAAGCGGGTCATAAGTGTGGTAAGGGATGCCATGGACTTCGATTTTTCTTGGCCAAGGTGTCGGGCTAGCCACTCGTCTCGGACGCTGTGTTTAAAGGCCGCGAGGGCTTCGGCATCCGGACAGTCCACAATTTGGTTCTTTTAATTAAGAACCTGGTCCATATCTTCCGAGCTGATTCTCTAGGTTGCTGGACTATGTGACTAAGGTCATCGATGTCTGGAGGCTGAACATAGGTACCTTAGAAGTTGTCTCTAAAGGCATCCTCCAAGTCTTCCCAGCTGCCAATAGAGTTTTCTCGGAGGATGTTTAACCAGTGTCGTGTCGGTCCCTTGAGTTTTAGGGGAAGGTACTTGATGGCATGGAGGTCATCGCCGCGGGCCACATGAATGTGGAGAAGAAAATCTTCGATCCATACCGTGGGATCCGTCGTACCATCATATGATTCAACATTCACGGGTTTAAACCCTTCTTGGAACTGGTGCTCCATCACCTCATCGATGAAGCATAAGGGGTGTGCGGCGCCTCTGTATCGGGCGATGTCGCGGCGCAGTTTGGATGAAGTTCGTATGCGGTTTTCGGCCCGGGTGAGGTTGTGCCTATCGTGCTAGGCCTGATGGCCATCCTCTCGCGTTGGAGCACGCCCCCTTGATCCATAGATTGATCTTGTCTGGCCAGCTCTATTGTCCAGGTCCTTGCGTAGGTAATAGGTATAGCCCGGGGCCACTGCCTCCTTGCCTCGACGACAGGGTGGCACGGGTTGGTGTTCGACGTAAGTAGTCGGTCTGTCCTGTCCACACGGTGGTCGGTTAGGTTCGTCAACGGGCTTATACTTTGGCGGTATTGGATCAAGGGCCTCGTCGTCAAATTGTGGTAGCAGCTTGCGCTTCGTGTAGCTCTTGGTTGGGCGTTCAAGGCCATATTCCTCGGCTGCCAGGACTTTAGTCCATCTGTCATTGAGCGTATCCTGTTCGGCTTGGAGTTGCTGCTGCTTCTTTTTAGGCTTCTTGCAGTGGCGATTAGCCAGCTCTTAAAGCTCTCTTGTTTGAGGGGTTCCTCTGGCACGATGAAGTCTTCGTCGCCGAGGCTCACATCCTCTTCATAGATCGGTAGGTAGTTACTATCCTCCGAGTCCTCGTTCCCGACCAGATCGTCAGGGTTAACTTGCCCATCCTCCCAATCATCATGTTCGGATGTTGGCTTGACAGGGGCTTCGGGGTCTTCGGCATTCTCCGGGGTGTTATTGTCTCCGGTGCCGATATTGCTGTCATTTTCACGATGCGATTTTGAGCAGCGCCACTGATGTCGACGCTTTGGAGGTGCTTCAGCAGGCTTGTCCTCAACCAGATCCTTCTTGCCGTCGTTGTCATCCTCTTTGGGTGTGTCCACCATATACAAGCCATATGTGGAGGTGGCCATCCAACGTCTGGTAAACGGCGGGTCTTGGCCGTGTTCATCTCCAGCATCATCGTCCATGCCGTCGATGTCTTCGGAGGCGTAGTCCAGCATGTCGGTTAAGTCTTCAACAGTGTCTATGAAGTGGGTGGTGGGTGGGACTTAAAATTCCCCGCTCTAAGCCCCTAGTCTGGGCTGGGCGTAGTTCTGAAGTGATTCCTCTGAAATAGCAAGGGATCACATTAAGTCCAGAGCCTCGTTTAAGAGCGAGGCTTGGATGTGTAAGCGAGAGTCCGCGGGGCTGGCCGAAGTGAGAGCTTCCTGGCTATGCCTGTTTGGCATGGACCTCGAGAGTTCAGATCTAGAGTCCGGGGGCGAGTCTGGCCTTTCAATGATAGGGGGAACCTAGACTGATTCCGAGTTCGCCATGGACAAGATCGCCTCCGGATCCTCGATAATGATGTTTGTAGCGGAGAGTCTGGTGGACTCCAGACTCCCATCTTCGGAACTGTTAGTTTGCTCCGGATCTAGGGCCAGAGCCGTGGTTGGTGCTACCTCTGAAGCACTGCGTTGGTTTTCCCTTGAAGAGGAAAGGGTGATGCAGTAAAGCAGCGTAAGTATTTCCTTCAGTTTTTGAGAACCAAGGTATCAATCCAGTAGGAGACCACGCGCGAGTCACCTCGTACCTACACAAACAAATAAGAACCTCGCAACCAACGCGATAAAGGGGTTGTCAATCCCTTCACGACCACTTGCAAGAGTGAGATCTGATATAGATGATAATAATAAGATAATTTTTTTTGGTATTTTTATGATATAGATTGAAAGTAAAGATTGCAAAATAAAATAGATTGGAAACTTGTATGATGGAAAATACACCCGGGGGCCATAGGTTTCACTAGTGGCTTCTCTCAAGATAGCATAAGTATTACGGTGGGTGAACAAATTACAGTCAAGCAATTGATAGAAAAGCGAATAATTATGAGAATATCTAGGTATGATCATGTATATAGGCATCACGTCCGTGACAAGTAGACCGTCTCCTGCCTGCATCTACTACTATTACTCCACACATCGACCGCTATCCAGCATGCATCTAGAGTATTAAGTTCATAAGAATAGAGTAATGCCTTAAGCAAGATGCCATGATGTAGAGGGATAAACTCATGCAATATGATGTAAACCCCATCTTTTTATCCTCGATGGCAACAATACAATACATGTCGTTTCCCTTTCTCTCACTGGGATCGATCACCGCAAGATTGAACCCAAAGCTAAGCACTTCTCCCATTGCAAGAAAGATCAATCTAGTAGGCCAAACCAAAATGATAATTCAAAGAGACTTTCAAAGATAAACCAATCATACATAAAAGAATTCAGAGAAGATTCAAATATTGTTCATAGATAGACTTGATCATAAACCCACAATTCATCGGATCTCGACAAACACACCGCAAAAGAAGATTACATCGAATCGATCTCCAAGAGAATCGAGGAGAACTTTGTATTAAGATCCAAACAGAGAGAAGAAACCATCTAGACACTAGATATGGACCCGAAGGTCTGCGGTAAACTACTCACACATCATCAGAGGGGCCATGGAGTTGATGTAGATGCCCTCCGTGATCAATGCCCCCTCCGGCAGAGCTCCGGAAAAGGCCCCAAGATGGGATCTCTTCGGTACAGAAAGTTGCGGCGGTGGAAATAGGGTTTCGTGGTGCTCCTGGATGTTTTCGGGGTATGTGAACATATATAGGAGGAAGAAGTAGGTCAGTTGAGCCACGAGGGGCCCATGAGGGGGGAGGGCGCGCCCAGGGGGTAGGCGCCCCCCTGCTCAAGGCCGCCTCGTTCATTTCTTGATGTCCACTCCAAGTCCTCTGGATCACGTTTGTTCCAAAAATCACGTTCTCGAAGGTTTCATTCCGTTTGGACTCCGTTTGATATTCCTTTTCTGCGAAACACTGAAATAGGCAAAAAAACAACAATTTGGGCTGGGCCTCCAGTTAATATGTTAGTCCCAAAAATAATATAAAAGTGTAAAATAAAGCCCTGTAACATCTAAAATAGATAATATAATAGCATGGAACAATCAAAAATTATAGATACGTTGGAGACGTATCAAGCATCCCCAATCTTAATTCCTCCTCGTCCTCGAGTAGGTAAATGATAAAAACAAACTTTTTGATGTGGAATGCTTTCTAGAATATTCTTCAATGTATTTTTCTCTATTGTGGCATGAATGTTCAGATCGGAAAGATTCAAGATAAAAGTTTATTGTTGACATAAAAATAGTAATACTCCAAGTATGCTAATCAAGCAATTATGTCTTATCAAAATACCATAGCCAAAGAAAACTTATCCCTACAAAGTCATATAGTTTGGCCATGCTTCATTTTCGTGACACAAAATGCTCTCATCATGCACAACCCCGATGACAAGCCAAGCAATTGTTTCAAACTTAGCCTTTTCAAACTCTTTCAACTTTCACGCAATATATGAGCGCGAGCCATGGACATAGCACTATGGGTGGAATAGAATATGATGATTGAGGTTATGTGAGAAGACAAAAAGGGAGAAAGTCTCAAATTGACGCGACTAATCAATGGGCTATGGAGATGCCCACCAATTGATGTCAATGCAAGGAGTAGGGATTGCCATGCAACGGATGCACTAGAGCTATAAATATGTGAAAGCTCATCAAAGAAACTAAGTGGGTGTGCATCCAAGTCGCTTGCTCACGAGGACCTAGGGCATTTGAGGAAGCCCATCATTGGAATATACAAGCCAATTTTTATAATGAAAAATTCCCACTAGTATATGAAAGTGACAAAATAAGAGACTCTCTATCATGAAGATCATGGTGCTACTTTGAAGCACAAGTGTGGAAAAAGGATAGTAACATTGTCCCTTCTCTCTTTTTCTCTCATTTGTTTTTTATTTGGTCCTTCTTTCTTCTTTTTCTTTTGGCCTCTTTTTTTCGTCCGGAGTCTCACCCCAACTTGTGGGGGAATTATAGTCTCCATCATCCTTTCCTCACATGGGACAATGCTCTAATGATGATCATCACACTTTTATTTTCTTACAACTCAAGAATTACAACTTGATACTTAGAACAATATATGACTCTATGTGAATGCCTCCGGCGGTGCACCAGGATTGCGATGAATCAAGAGTGACATGTATGAAAAAAATTATGAATGGTGGCTTTGCCACAAATACGATGTCAACTACATGATCATGCAAATCAATATGACAATGATAATGCGTGTCATAATAAATGGAACGGTGGAAAGTTGCATGGCAATATATCTCGGAGTAGCTATGGAAATGCCATAATAGGTAGGTATGGTGGCTGTTTTGAGGAAGATATAAGTAGGCTTACGTGTGATAGAGCGTATCATATCACGGGGTTTGGATGCACCGGCGAAGTTTGCACCAAATCTCAAGGTGAGAAAGGGCAATGCACGGTAACGAAGAGGCTAGCAATGATGGAAGGGTGAGAGTGTGTATAATCCATGGACTCAACATTAGTCAAAAGAACTCACATACTTATTGCAAAAATCTACAAGTCATCAAAACCAAGCACTACGCGCAGGCTCCTAGGGGATAGATTGATAGGAAAAGACCATCACTCGTCCCCGACCGCCACTCATAAGGAAAGCAATCAAAGAACACCCCATGCTTCAAATTCGTCACATAACGTTCATCATACGTGCATGCTACGGGACTTGCCAACTTCAACACAAGTATTCATCAATTTCACAATTACTCAACTAGCACACTTCTAATATTACCACCTTTATATCTCAAAACCATCTATCAAGCATCCAAATTCTCTTAGCATTTAAAATTTATAACCAAAGTGAATTACCATGCTGCTCTAAAAGACTCTCAAAATGATATAAGTGAAGCATGCGAGATCAATTATTTCTATAAAATAGAACCACCACCATGCTCTAAAAGATATAAGCGAAGCACTAGAGCAAAAATTATCCAACTCAAAAGATATAAGTGAAGCACATAGAGTATTCTAATAAATTCCAATTCATGTGTGTCTCTCCAAAAAGGTGTGTACAGCAAGGATGATTGTGGTAAACTAAAAAGAAAGGACTCAAATCATACAATACGCTCCAAGCAAAACACATATCATGTGGCTAATAAAAATATAGCTCCAAGTAAAGTTACCGATGGACGAAGACGAAAGAGGGGATGCCTTCCGGGGCATCCCCAAGCTTAGGATTTTGGTTGTCCTTGGGTTTTACCTTGGGGTGCCTTGGGCATCCCCAATCTTAGGCTCTTGCCACTCCTTGTTCCATAATCCATCAAATCCTTACCCAAAACTTGAAAACTTCACAACACAAAAATTAAAAGAAAATCTTTGTGAGCTCCGTTAGTAAAAGAAAACAAACCACCGCTTCAAGGTACTGTAATGAACTCATTCTTGATTTATATTGGTGTTAAACCTACTGTATTCCAACTTATCTATGGTTCATAAACTCTATTACTAGCCATAGATTCATCAAAATAAGCAAACAACACACGAAAAACAGAATCTGTCAAAAACAGAACAGTCTGTAGTAATCTATATGTTTAGAATACTTATGGAACCCCAAAAATTATAAAATAAATTGCTGGACGTGAGTAATTTATCTATTAATCATCTGCAAAAATAATTAACTAAATATCACTCTCCGGTAAAAAAATGGCAGCAATTCTCGTGAGCGCTAAAGTTTCTGTTTCTTACAGCAAGATCAAAAAGACTTTCCCCAAGTCTTCCCAACGGTTCTACTTGGCACAAACACTAATTAAACAAAAAAACACAATCAAAACAGAGGCTAGATAAATTATTTGTTACTAAACAGGAGAAAAAAGCAAGGAATAAAAATAAAATTGGGTTGCCTCCCAACAAGCGCTATCGTTTAATGCCCCTAGCTAGGCATAAAAGCAAAGATAGATCTAGGTATTGCCATGATAATGATAAGGTAAATCGCGAAAGGTCATCTGATACTCCCTACGTTCATCAGCAAGCTTTCTTTGTGGCAAGCAAAAGTAATCAAAAGGGATAAATTTAATGGGACAAAAGTCCCCAAGATCAAGCTCGGGAGGTGTTGGTTCCTCCTTTGGCCCCTCATATTGCATAATCAATTCATCATTATAAGCATTCTTTTGGCAAAAAGTCATGAGCCTTTGTTCAAGGGAAAAACCTAGCCCGTTGTTTTGGATGGCAAAATTATCATTAAATTTAGAGATTCTATTAACAAGAGCATCGGTAGGAACCTTTTTTCTAAGGTTTTCATTAAAAGCAACATGAGCTAAAGATCGTAAACGCATAGTGTCTCCTTGATAGAAAAGGGTTGCTTCTATGGGAGGACGGCCAGCATCCACCCTATAATGCGCAAAAATTTCATTGGCTTCTTTTATTATAAATCTGAACTCATGAACTAAAAAGATGATTGTTGCTCGCTTAACAGAAGAATGCTCAATATTAGAAAATTCTAGGAAAATCCTTTGTATGGAAGGATGCATATGTAAAAATTGTCTTTCGAGTTCAACTATGAGCAAAGATATAGCATCTGTGAGACTACTGGTTTTATGAAGGATAGATCCACTCATGGTGGGCAAAGCACCGGCACAAGTAAAGAAATCTTGAATAATTCCCTTCCCAATAATATTACCGCTACCAATACGAAACTTTTTAGTGTGAAAAATAATAGGATTTTCAAGAGGATCATCAATAGAATCAAAGTTTTCCGTATTATTATCCTTATCAATGATAACCACCCCAGTTTCAGACATGATGGCAACAAATTGCAAAAAGAACGAGCACACAGAAGGCAGGAAGGAAAAAGAGGCGAACGGAAAAGAGGGCGAATAAAACGGCAAGGGTGAAGTGGGGTAGAGGAAAACGAGAGGCAAATGGCAAATAATGTAATGCGAAGGATAGAAGTTGTGATGGGTACTTGGTATGTCTTGACTTGGCGTAGATCGCCCCGGCAACAGAGCCAGAAATCCTTCTTGCTACCTCTTGAGCACTGCGTTGGTTTTCCCTTGAAGAGGAAAAGGTGATGTAGTAAAGCAGCGTAAGTATTTCCCTCAATTTTTTAGAACCACAGTATCAATCCATTAGGAGATCATGCGCGAGTCATCTCGTACCTACACAAACAAATAAGAACCTCGCAACCAACGCGATAAAGGGGTTGTAAATCCCTTCACGGCCACATGCAAGAGTGAGATCTGATAGACATGATAATAATAAGATAAATATTTTTGGTATTTTTATGATATAGACTGAAAGTAAAGATTGCAAAATAAAATAGATTGGAAACTTGTACGATGGAAAATAGACCCGGGGGCCATAGGTTTCACTAGTGGCTTCTCTCAAGATAGCATAAGTATTACGGTGAGTGAACAAATTACTATCAAGCAATTGATAGAAAAGTGGATAATTATGAGAATATCTAGGTATGATCATGTATATAGGCATCACGTCCGTGACAAGTAGACCGACTCCTGCCTGCATCTACTACTATTACTCCACACATCGACCGCTATCCAGCATTCATCTAGAGTATTAAGTTCATAAGAACAGAGTAATGCCTTAAGCAAGAGGACATGGTAGAGGGATAAACTCATGCAATATGATGTAAACACCATCTTTTTATCCTCGATGACAACAATACAATATTGTTGTTTCCCTTTCTGTCACTAGGATCGAGCACCGCAAGATTGAACCCAAAGCCAAGCACTTCTCCCATTGAAAGAAAGATCAATCTAGTAGGCCAAACCAAACTGATAATTCGAAGAGACTTGCAAAGATAAACCAATCATACATAATAGAATTCAGAGAAGATTCAAATATTGTTCATAGATAGACTTGATCATAAACCCACAATTCATCGGATCTCGACAAACACACCGCAAAAGAAGATTACATCGAATAGATCTCTAAGAGAATCGAGGAGAACTTTGTATTGAGATCCAAAGAGAGAGAAGAAGCCATCTAGCTACTAGCTATGGACCCGAAGGTCTGAGGTAAACTACTCACACATCATCGGAGGGGCCATGGAGTTGATGTAGAGGCCCTCTGTGATCAATGCCCCCTCCGGCGGAGCTTCGGAAAAGGCCCCAAGATGGGATCTCTTGGGTACAGAAGGTTGCGGCGGTGGAAATCGGGTTTCGTGGTGCTCCTGGATGTTTTCGGGGTATGTGAACATACATAGGAGGAATAAGTAGGTCGGTTGAGCCACGAGGGGCCCGCGACAGGGGAGGGTGCGCCAAGGGGGGTAGGCGTGCCCCCTGCCTCGTGGCTGCCTCGTTCGTTTCTTGACGTCCACTCCAAGTCCTTTGGATCACGTTTGTTCCAAAAATCACGTCCCCGAAGGTTTCATTCCGTTTGGACTCCGTTTGATATTCCTTTTCCGCGAAACATTGAAATAGGCAAAAAACAACAATTTGGGATGGGCCTCCGGTAATAGGTTAGTCCCAAAAATAATATAAAAGTGTAAAATAAAGCCCAATAACATCTAAAACAGATAATATAATAGCATGGAACAACAAAAAATTATAGATACGTTGGAGATGTATCAGTTGGGGTCGCGAACCCTTCGAAGATCAAGTCTCCTCGGATATCAGGGACATAATTTAGGTTCCCGAAACTGATCTGATGACCAAGGGCATAGCTATCGATCTACTCAAGGTGGCCAATTGAGTTGGCGCGCAGTGTGAAGCCGCCGAATACGAAAATTTGGTCGGGGAGGAAACTCTCCCCCGAAACAACATCATTGTAGATGATCGATCGAGTCATTGAACCTTCTGTCGACAGCACAGTGGAACTCTCAATGAAAGCACCAATGTCGGTGTCAAAACCGGATGATCTCAGGTAGGGGGTCCCGAACTGTGCGTCTGAGGATCGAACGTAACAGGAAACAAGGGACACGATGTTCACCCAGGTTCAGACCCTCTTAATGGAGGTAATAACCTACTTCCTACTTGATTGACTTTAAGGAGTATAGGGGTTACAAGAGTTGATCTACCTCGAGATCATAATGGCTAAACCCTAGATGTCTAGCTTGTATGATTATGATCGCCTCTACAAACTAAACCCTCCGTTTTTTATAGACACCGGAGGGGCCTAGGGTTGTATAGAGTCGGTTTATAGAGAAAGGAATCTTCACATCCGAACGCCAAGCTTGCCATCCACACAAAGGAGAGTCCCATGCGGACACGGGGGAAGGCCTTCTATCTTGTATCTTCACAGCCCATCAGTCCGGCCCATGTCACATAGCCCAGACGCCCAGGGACCCCCTAATCCTAGACTCCCTCAGCCGTACGTTCGGTACTTGATCGGTTGGATCGCAAAGAAGTTCGACTACATCAACCGTGTTGTCTAACGCTTCTGCTTACGGTCTACGAGGGTACGTAGACACACTCTCCCCCTCGTTGCTATGCATCTCCATGGATGGATCTTACGTGTGCGTAGAATTTTTTTGTTTTCCATGCAACGTTTCCCAACAGTAATATGCATCTGAGGGAGCAATTTAAACACAAGAATGCAAAGAGAACTTGTCAATTTGAATGAGGTCTTGGGGTACTTTTACCATCATAGCAAATGGGGCGCAGCAGAACACCGTCCATCGGGAGCGGCTCCCTGACCAAATGATTCGTCGCCATAGTTAGCGAGAACCATCGGCGGGGAGGGGATAGATCTGAAGGCGAAGAGAGGAAGGGAGAGAGAGAAAGAGAAAGAGAGAACTCATTTTATGGAAGGGGATGTGATTGGAGTGAAAAAGGCGGTATTTGGGGAGGGTTGGGATTAGATGGGCGTGCGGGAAGTTCAAAAATGAGTGGACGAAAGGGAAAATTTGTAACACCCCGGATGTAACTTTCGCAATTTCTACTCCAAATCTTGCCGTTTCCGGCGTTAAGTTAATTTATTTTCTCGGGTTCGGGTCCTTGTCTGCGTGTATTGTTGTAGTTGTCATGCATCTCATATCATGTCATCATGTGCATTGCATTTGCATATGTGTTCGTCTCATGCATTCGAGCATTTTCCCCGTTGTCCGTTTTGCATTTCGGCGCTTCGTTCTCCTCCGGTGTTCATTTCTAGATTTCTTTCGTGTGTGGGGATTAAACATTTCCGGATTGGACCGAGACTTGCCAAGCGGCCTTGGTTTACTACCGGTAGACCATCTGTCAAGTTTCGTACCATTTGGACTTCGTTTGATACTCCAACGGTTAACCGAGGGACCAAAAAGGCCTCGTGTGTGTTGCAGCCCAAAACCCCTCCAATTTGGCCCAAAACCCACCTAATTCCACTCCATCATCTAGAGCGTTCGATCACGATCGCGTGGCCGAAAACCGCACCTCATTTGGACTCTCCTAGCTCCCTCTATGCCTATTTAAAGACCCCTCCGTTTTCGGATCTCCTTCTTCCCCCGTAACCCTAAAAAAATCCACCTCGCGCGCCGAACATGTCCGTTTCTCGCCGGACGAACACCGCCGCCACCGCCCGCAGCCACTGAGGGGCTGCCACGTGTCCTCGCCGCCGCCTCCCACCGCGCGGCCCGGGAGGCCCAGGGAGGGCCCCCGCGGCCCGTTCGCCGCCCCGCGCCGCCTGGGCGCCCCGCTGCCCGAGCGCCGCCTCCCTCCTCGCGGCCGGCCACCCGGGGCCATCAGCGCCGCCGCCCGCCATCGTCGCCGGCCGGCGCCTCGCGTCGTGACCCCGCCGTCCGCCGGCGTGCCCGCCGCCGCCCGACCCCGCCGCGGCCACCGCCGAGCGACACCACCGTCGTCCCCGCCTCCTCGTCGTTCGGCCACTCCGGCGACCTCCTCCGACGTCATCCCTGTCGCCGGTCTACACTGCTCCGACCGCCTCGATTTCCGTGCGTGAGATCTAGATCCAAAAAACCCTAGGTCAAATTCGTCTAAGTCCTAGAAATTTCAGTACAAGTGCACATGTTCATGACCCTGTAACTTTGCATCCGTAGCTCCGATTCATGCATATATCATATCAAAATGTTCACCTCAGAGAGCACATCATTTCATTCCATTGCATCTTTTTCTTTTGAGCTCATCTTGATGCCCGAAATTCTGTTAGAAGAGGGCTACTTGAGATATTTGTCAGATCTGCTAATCCGTTTAGGTTTTTGTCATTTTTGCCATGATTAATGTGTGCATGATATGCCCTGATGCTCTACATATGTTTTGTTAAGGGTTTTGTCATCTTTCCAGAGGTGCAACCCATGTATTTTTGTGATGTGTGAGGTGACTAGTGCAAGGTTGCAAAGTGGTGCACTTGCTAATTCTGCTTTCAGGGACTTAGCAATTCCACTAAGTCCTTGATCTGTTTAGCTCATGTTGCCATATATTCATGTTGTTTCCGAGTGATCCATGCCTCTTTTGAGGATGATCAGTAAGGATGTTTTGTTAATCTTGTAGTGCTCTATCCATCCTTGTATTTGTTTGCAATTATGGATCACCCTAGCTTGAGTCAATCGAGCTCTATTTTTGCTACTTCGTGAATCTGGGCAGATTATCTACTTGTTAGCGATTTTGCCGATGATGTTATAGTTGATCCGTGCATGCTATGCTATTGTTTTTGCCATGTCTAGCTTTCATTTTGTGTATTCTTGATGGGTGTATGCTTGTCTTGCCATGACTTGCACCGTAGTGAGTGCATCGAGCTCGTAAACATGCCTACTTGATATCTGTTTTCAGCATGTTTCAGTTTTCACTAAGTCTGAAAACTGATTATGTTTTTGCTATGTTCACATGCTAGCAATTGTATTTTTTGATCCCTTTTGGCTCAAGGTCACTAAGGGACTTTTGTTAATCTCTTTGAGTAGCTCCATGATATGCTTTACTTTGCCATGTTCAGTTCCTGTAGCATGTAGTTTTGTTGCTCCGAAGAGTGCTATCTGATCTGAAATTGCAGACAAGTGTTAATTTCACTAAGTCTGAGATCTGTTTACCATATGTATTTTTGCCATGCTTGTTTGAACCTGTTAATGGATGAATTGGCCGTAGCTCAGTGCTAGACTTTTGTTAAGCATCTTGAATGCATCCCTGCCATGTTTTTTGTTGTCATGTTTGGATGCTGTAGCATGTTTATTTCATTGCATTTAGATGAGTACTTGCTGTAAATCGCAGAACGTGGCCATATTTGAATCGCTTGCCATTTCCAAACCGTAACTCCGATTCCGGCGTTCTTTATATCGTTTTCAAGCGATTTCATCTCATCTTCCCAGTGGCACACTTGGATTTCCATGTTGAGGCCAGGTTCATGCATTTCCTGTCATATCTTGCATTTTGCATCCCGCATCGCATCCCGCATAGCATATCATCTTTGCATCATATTGCTTGATCCTTGCACGTGGTTGATTGTGTCTTTATTGCTTGTTTTTCTTGTTTAGGTAGAGCCGGGAGACGAGTTCGCTAACGAGGAGCCCGTTGAGTTTGCTTTCGAGGATCCAGTCCACTCTGACAACTGTGCAGGCAAGATGATCATACCCTCGAAATCACTACTATCTTTAATATGCTAGTTTGCTCGTTCTTTTGCTATGCCATTGCTACGATGCCTACCACTTGCTTTCAAGCCTCCCAATTGCCATGTCAAACCTCTAACCCACCTTGTCCTAGCAAATCGTTGATTGGCTATGTTACCGCTTTGCTCAGCCCCTCTTATAGCGTTGCTAGTTGCAGGTGAAGATTGAAGGCCGTTCCTTGTTGGAACATTTATTTATTTGTTGGGATATCATTATATTGCTATGTTATCTTAATGCATCTATATACTTGGTAAAGGGTGGAAGGCTCGGCCTCTCGCCTAGTGTTTTGTTCCACTCTTGCCACCCTAGTTTCCGTCATATCGGTGTTATGTTCCTGGATTTTGCGTTCCTTACGCGGTTGGGTTATAATGGGAACCCCTTGATAGTTTGCCTTGATTAAAACTTTTCCAGCAATGCCCAACCTTGGTTTTACCATTTTCCACCTAGCCCTTTTTTCCCTTGGGTTCTGCAGACTCAAGGGTCATCATTATTTTAACCCCCCCCCCCCCCCCCGAGCCAGTGCTCCTCTGAGTGTTGGTCCAAACCGTCAGCCGACGGTGTCTACCAGGGGCAACTCTGGGCTGGCCTACCGGAAGTTTGGACAATCTGAGTGTGCCCTGAGAAAAAGATATGTGCAGCTCCTATCGGGATTTTTCGGCATATTCGGGCGGTGTTGCTGGTCTTGTTTTAACCTGTCGAATTGTCTTGAAGAACCGAGATACCGAGTCTGATCGGAATGTCTTGGGAGGAGGTCTATTCCTTCGTTGACCGTGAGAGCTTGTCATGGGCTAAGTTGGGACTCCCCTGCAAGGATTGAACTTTCGAAAGTCGTGCCCACGGTTATGGGCAGATGGGAATTTGTTAATGTCCAGTTGTAGATAACTTGAACCTTAACTTAATTAAAATGAATCAACTGAGTGTGTTACCGTGATGGCCTCTTCTCGGCGGAGTCTGGGAAGTGGACACGGTGTTGGAGTAATGTTTGCGCAGGTTGCTCTTTAGTTTCTCGCTCGCGCTTTGCCTCTTCTTCTCGCTCTCTTTTGCGTATAAGCTAGCCACCATACTTGCTAGTCGCTTGCTGCAGCTCCACTCATATTTACCTTGCCATACCTATAAGCTTAAATAGTCTTGATCGCGAGGGTGCGAGATTGCTGAGTCCCTGTGGCTCACAGATTACTATTACACCAGATGCAGGGCCTGATGATTCTGCTCCAAGAGACGCGTTTGAGCTCAAGTGGGAGTTCGATGAAGACTCTCAGCGTTACTATGTTTCCTTTCCCGATGATCAGTAGTGGTGCCCAGTTGGGGGTGATCGGGACCGTGTCGCATGTTGGGTTATCTTTTATTTTGGCGCCGTAGTCGGGCCATGAGTGTTTGGATGATGTAATGTTATTTATGTACCTTGATTGACGTGGCGAGTGTAAGCCAACTATGTTATCTCCCCTTTATTTTTATATTACATGGGATGTTGTAAAGATTACCTTACTTGCGACATATGCCTTCAATGCGATTATGTCTCTAAGTCGTGCCTCGACACGTGGGAGTTATAGTCGCATCGAGGGTGTTACAAAATTTGAGGGAACGTTTAGTATGGGAGGCAAGGATAAAACTGAGCTTTGTTCAGTTTCAGATTATTCTTCCTTCATATTATGCGAGAACAACTTTCTGTAAACTTGCGGCACCTTCACAAATAGTCGTGACCACTTTCATATGAAAAATAGACCACCATTCATGTGACGCCTTGTTTCTCGCATAAATGTTGGTTATGCTTTGCTTCGTAATGTGTTCATGTATTATCGTGTTCATCGCTAGTTTATTTAGGTTTGCAACACACAGTCATTTTGTTCATGCATGTCACTTGAAGAAAGCACATTCCACATGTGAGTGTGTCATGGCTGGTTTCAAATTCAAGCTCACGGTGCCGATTGTCACATCACAATTTCAGATTATACTTTGCACACAACAAGATGCCACTGTTAGAAGGATTTGAGAGAGCATGACTCCAAACACGCTACATACTTCGCAAGCATGATTCAAAGCACTTAGTGATGTGAATTTTTTAAGTACTATTCATTGTTTACATCACACTATGGGCTTTTGGTGTGCAGACAACCTTAGCTATGCATGGTATCATATATCCCCCATAGTTGATTGCTGATAAAACTATCTGCATTTGACATTTTGTTTGCTTCTATAATTTTTATCATGGAAATATGTGTTCATGTGGTACCATGTTCCTCACTTATTCAAGGTGAACCCAAGAGGTTCGAAATGCACAATCATTTTGTTCGTTTATCATGTGAAGTGTACTGTTGACACATTGTAGTGCTTATGGTTGGTTGTCACGTCATACTCCGAGCTTCTACCATGAGCAGGCGGAAACGTTCCTCCATAGGTGAATGTTCACAAAAGTATGTGCATTTGACATTTTATTTTTGTTATTTACTATTGATGGGTAAATGTTCATGTGTTGGGATCTTCATTGCATATCTAAGGTGATCCCAATTGGTTTGCAGTGCACATATGTTTTATTTGTGTGGGTATCTTGAATAAAGCAAGCGCATCGTGTAAAGTGTCATGCCCGGTTAGAAATTAAAGTTCGGAGTGCCAGTTGTCACATCATAATTTGATATATCCTTTAAAACAAAGCAAGTGGAGTGTGCCATATCAAGACCACGCACAACGCAGGCACGTCGAGCATGCAATGTCAGCTCGGTACAAAATATATTGCTCGAACCCGCCTAATTCCTTCAACTAAAAAACATAAAAAATTGCTCGAACAGACGTCTGATTCCCGTGCGTCCTCGAACCGTGGGGCAACGTCGAAACTGCTCTGGTCGATTACCTTTTTTGCATGAGAAATTGACGACCGCATTCTTTTACCACATCCATTTGCAGCTTCTTCCTCAGCCATTCCTCGTCCTCCACAACCCCCCACCGCCTCCCTACAGCCATGGACAACAAGAAACTAACAACGAAGACCCACCACATCACTACCCATGGCACACCCGTGCTGGAGGTGGTGTACACCAGCGAGCCTAGGACTGTGGAGCGAGTCATCGCCAATACGAGCAATGTCTCCAGGAGGAGAGGAAAAAGTTCGTTGGACTCGACCTCGAGTACACCCATTCGAGCAGTTACAAACGACAAGGGGTCACCATCGTGTAACTCGCAATGCGTGAGCATATCCTCGTGTACCACTACTGCGGGTCCAAGTGGTGCCAACCGTTGGATCAATTCCTACAACGCAAATCGATAACTTTCGCTAGCATGGACATGAGGGGCGACAAGATCATGTTTTCCCGTGCATGGAAAACGGTTCTAGACGAACATCATGTCGACATCCAAGAGCAATTGTGTATCAAAGGTGATGAAGAAAGGGACTCCATGGGTGACCTTCAGCGGTCATCATCGACCCTTCGTACAAGAACATGAAGAAATCATTCCCAAGGAACAAGCACCAGTAGTAGGAGTGGAAGCCGCTTTCCCCGTTGCACCTTGAGTATGCAGCAAAAGATTGGTACATTAGCTACGAGTTGTACCGTAGGATCCTAATCATTAAGGACAGGATTGGACTCCTCTCTCGTAAGAACAAACACGAGGGATCTTCGAGTGGCTGGAAGCGCCGGAAGGGAAACAGCGGGTGGTGAATTGCAAAAACTTGGGTGTATACATTCAACTAGTAGTATGTTCATTTAGATTGAGCGAAACATATGTTCTAACTATGATTGTAGTAGGTCAAAGATGTCATGTGTTGTTGCAAGAACTTGGGTGCTGATACGTCTCTGTCATATCTCCTTTTCTAAACACTTTTGCTCTTGTTTTAGACTCTAATTTGGATGATTTGAATGAAACTAATCCGGACTGACAATGTTTTAAACAGAACCACCATGATGTTATTCTTGTGCAGAAATATAAGTTAACGGATTTTGACGAAACATTTTGTTCATTTTTTATGGAATATATATAAGATACTGGAACGAAGATCCATTGGAGGGGGCCACTTGTTGCCCACAAGGAAACATGGCGCAAACACCCCCGGGGCGTGCCCTATTACCTTGTGGGGCCCATGTGGCGCCACTGGCCCTAATTCCAGCACTATAAATTCCGTTTCTTCGAGAGAAAAAATAAGAGAAGTCTCATCACGTTTTATGATATAGCGCAGCCGCCATCTCCTGTTCTTCATCGGGAGGGGTGATCTGGAGTCCGTTCGGGGCTCCGGAGAGAGGGATTCGTCGTCATTATCATCACTAATCCTTGTTCATCATCAATTTCATGATGCTCACCACCGGGAGTGAGTAATTCTTTTATGGGCTTGCTGGACGGTGGAGTTGGATAAGATTTGTCATGTAATCGAGTCAATTTGTTAGGGTTTGATCCCTAGTATCCACTGTTTTCTGAGATTGGTGTTGCTATGACTTTGCTATGCTTAATGCTTGTCACTGGGGCTCGAGTGTCATGATTTCAGATTTGAATCATCTATTTTTTTCATAAATATATTTGAGTTATTGATTGTATCTGTTAGTTGTATGCACTTGTTATTGTTCTGATCCGTAGGCCCCAAAGTGACAATAGTTGGGATACTCTTCGAAGATGACTGTAATATGAGAAGTTCATATATTCACAATATGTTAATGCTTTGTTCCGGTTTTCTAGCCTTAATATTTTTTATTTTTCTTATGGATACCGCTGCCACGCAATGGTAGGAATATAATATGAATTTGAGGTTTTTAATTTCAGATATTCAAATGTGGAATGCATTTTTTTAAATCGTGTCCATCCGTGTACACGCCCGGGCGCTTTCACTGGGGTTGCAAGTCCGGCCGTAGATGCTCCGAGGACACCGTGCCGATCGGAACGCCAGAGGCGGGAAAGAAAGGCGAGATGGGCGCCAAAACACCCGGATGCAGCATGCAGCTTAGCAACGAGGAGACAAAGCTGCATGCGGCCACGCGGTCGAAGTTTTCAAAAGCATTGTTGTCAAATTTCTTAGAAGTCCGTCGATTAATTCGTAAACTGTACTGAACAGCAAAAGTTCATGCATATAAACGCACTCCTTCGTCGCTACAACATCACGGGCCTTAGGTACGTACTCCTACGTGCACGTATACGTACGTACGATCGACGCGCCAACGTGAGAGTTGTACATGCATGCATGGACGCCGCGCGCCGCCCCTAGAGTCCTAACCCTGCTCCTCTCCTCAGGGCCTCGCAGGCCACCGCCGAGCCGCCGTGGCCGCCGTCACCGCCGGCGGCGACGCCCATGGGCACCATGCCGAACGAGCGCTGGCGGCACGCGTGGCACGTGACATGCGCCAGCAGCCGCGCGGCATGGTCACGCAGCGCGCACGCCTTCTCCAGCTCGCCCCGGGCCCGCTGCCGCGCGCGCCGCGCCTCCTCCAGCGCGCGCTCCGCCGCCGCGGCCTCTTCCCGCGCCCGCGCCCGCTCGGCGTCCGCGGCGGCCTTCTCCTGCATGGCACGCATCATCTCTTCCCTCCCGTCGTCGGCGCCGGACACGCCGTCCAAGGACGCGACTGGGCCGATGGAGAGCTCCAGCTTCGTCGTCGCGTGGGGCTCGTGGGAGGCGGAGAATACGGCGGGCGTGGCGTTCACCGGCGCCTTGGTAGCTACCGGGAGGAGCTGGAGCTCCGGCGGCGGCGTCGACGGCACCCCCGGAGCCGGATGCCTGATAACGACAGGCCGGAGCACCGGGAGCGCCGACGGCACGGCCCCCGCCTCGCCGCGCATCCGGCCGGAGTTGCACGCGTCCTGGTGCTCGATGAAGCTCTCCACCCTGCAACACGAGCAGATCATTAGCACTCAGCACTAACCAACACGACACGCCCATAATCTGCCCCGTCGCCATCACGGGCATCGTACGCGTGTATATATGTCGCGGGAGATCGAGTACGTACGTGAGTTCGTGCCATGATTCGTGACGTTAGGTGCGTCGTATGCATGCATGATTGCCCGCCCTGCCGCGCGATCGGTCGGTCGATGGCGCCCATACGGCATTTCGGCGTTTGCGTGGAGCGAAAGCGACCACACGGCATGTACCGATCGACCAGACAGACAAGGAGATGGATAGATCGACGGGTGCCATCCAATCGGTCCAACAAGATACTGGTGGCGGTCTGGTGGAAACGTGTACCGACGGCCCCTCCGAGATGCATCGATCACTTCAGTTCTGGCCGGGACCAAATGGCGGTGCGATCGACCCATCGAGGTCGATGTGCGTGCACTGTGCAGTGAACACTGCACTGCCACATGGAGCCAGCCAGCCACGGCACACCAAAGGGGCCACGCCATGAACTAGCTTGAACACGACTCTTGATCGAGCTGCACGCAATATACAGCTCGTTCCTCTAAAAGCCCAAAATTTTCTTCAAAAAATGTAAAAAGGTTTATAGCTCCGGGAGAGGAGATTAACGTGCATGGGTGCCCGCCCGGCCGTTACATCTATCTTACCCGGTCGGTGACAACTGACAAGAGTGTGACTGCCAAGTGCCAATTATTAAAGTGTAGGTAGCCCAGTGCCGTTGTTTTTTATGCGGCTAGAGCATGCACATGGGCTCCTGTCCTGGCGCCCGTGTCCGACCGTGTGGCGAGCGAGACGAGCGATCGAGAGTGGCGCGCGCGCGCGCTCCCTTGTACTTTGGTGGATCAGGCGGGGTCCGAGGAACGGGGCAGCTTGTCTCTACCTGGCTAACTACTAGCTAGCCTGCCTAGTGCTCGCTGCTGTGGCCAGCTCCTCTGCTGCATGGATCGCTACCCGTATGCACAGTGGTTCCTCTGTTCAACGATACGTGACATCTAGGGCTTCCACTCGCTATCCACAGTCACCATCTTTGACTGATATTATTTATATAGTGGGTAATGTTAATGGACTTTTTTTTAATAAAATGATATTGTGAAAGCATTTCAAGGAAGTGTCATATTTCGACATGACAATTTATCTAAACTGTGCATATGGTATATTTTATTTTTCCTTAGAGACTACTGTTTTTCGATAATTACTCCCTCCGTTGACAAATATAAGATGCTCTACTTATTTTTTTCATTCAGATGTGTATAAACAAATTATGTACTATGTTTGTTCACTCGTTGCAGTTCGTATGTAGTCCATATTCAAAGCGTCTTATATTTGTATGCGGAGGGAGTAGTATTAGATATGAGATGCCTTTAGATTTTCTAAAACTATCTGACAAGGTATTGTGCCATTAGCTAGCCAGTGCATGCATGCGACTGGTTAACCTTTCTAATTTTTGCGGGGTTAATTAACCATGCAGCTAGTAACCCATTACATGCATGAATAACCTTGTGACTGCTAATAATACCTACTGTAATATTCTACTTATGTCGTTTGCATAATCTCGCACACCCATGCAGCAACAGTGTTAAGCGAGTGGTAACATAATTAGGACGGTTAGGTGCTTCTTTGAGTTGAGTTTACGGGAGCTATAAGCTAGCGCCTAGCACTGTTCTCTTTGAGGACTGAGGAGACAGTTTTTGGTCGATGTGCGGTCGCTTTCCCGTTGGAATTTTCGGTCCTACCGCGATCCGCCACCGAAATGATCATACGCCAGCATCCTAGTTTTTTTTTAATTTCTCGCCTTTTTTCTTCCATGGACACATGGATACTATGGAACCCACTCGACCTGGATATATGCCATCAGTTTCAGGTCCCAGTCCGCGTCCGTACGAAAAAACTCCACTTAGTAGCTACTAAAAATTGTGGTCAGCTAGCTAGCTTGCTAAACTATGGATCGATCAAACTCTAGTTAATTCATGTCGGCTGGCTACACTTGTAGTTGTATATCTTTAATCTTTCTTTTGATTTGATGACCGAGTGGAAACTCGTTAAAATTCTGAACTAACACGAAAGCTTTTGTCTTATCTCCACCCACCCATGGATCGACCGATCTCCATGGCTCTACTTCTCCCACAAAGACATGCTATATAATCAAGCCCTTTCGTGTTCAGGTATATGATAACTCTAGTTCGTTCTCGTGAGAGAAGTACGATCGACGTACGTCCCGAACCGGTGCATGATCTGATGCATGAGGCATAAACAACGGTGGCCGGTAGCGGCGTCGATGGTACGTACCGGGAGAAGACGCGGCCGCAGTCGCAGGAGTGGCCGCGGGTGCCGCAGGTCTTGAGGTGGGCCTTGTAGTCGGACTGGACGGCGTAGCCCTTGGCGCAGCGGGCGCAGACCCACTGCCGCCGCCCGCCGTGCTTGCGCCGGAAGTGCTTCTTGATCCCCACCAGGTCGCCCAGCGCGTGGGCCGGGTCGTGGTGCAGGCAGCTCGGCTCGGGGCACACGAACACGCGCTTCCGCGGCACCGTCGTCGCGCCGGCCCCTCCCGCCGTGCCCGCGCCGCCGTCCTCCCCCGCCGACGGCGCCGGAGCCCGCTTCACCAGCCGCCAGGGAACCTTGTGCCGCCGCCGGTGCATCTGGAGGTTCTGCTCCCGCTGGAACCCCTGCCCGCAGATCTCGCACACGTACCGGTCCGACTCCAGCAGCGTCCTCGGCGTTAGCGCCACCACCTCCGCATCAGGGTCTAGATAATAATGTACCAAATGCACATATGCACGTACATAAGTGCCAGCCAGTGAATCCACGGCGCACTAACCAAGTGCATGCTGATCGATCCACATACAACGTTATGATCCACGTACGTACCTGGCGTGCCGGGAGGGCGCCTCTTGCGCTTGGCGGGGGAGGGCTGGTCGGTGGCCGGGGGAGGCGGCGCCAGCGGCGGCGGCGGCGGCGGCGGCTGCTGCTGGGAGGAGGGGGAGGACGAGGAGGTGGAGGAGGAGGCCAACATTTGGTGGTGGCTCTTGACCAGTGCCATAAGTGTTGGGGGCTTTCTCCTTCTTCTTCTTTTAAGGGCTAACCTTACTAGCTACGCACGTACCCTTGCACACAACCGGCTACGTCGCCTCGCCTTGGCCTCGGCCTTTGGCTTGCCTCCTTTCCCTCTTCTCTTTTTGCTCCTTAGTGGGATAGGGGTGCCAACGGAGGCTTTATGGGGTGGAAAGGTGAAGGTGCATTGTGCTTGTGTTGTAGAAAGGCCTGGGGCATGAGGGGATCATATATAGCTAGGGATGGGAGGGGAGGAGGGAGGGAGTGAGGGTGAAAAAAAGGGCTTTGTCTATATCTCTTTGCTTGCTTTTGTGCTTGCTGCATCGGTGCGTGGGTGTGGCTCCCTTTCTTTGAAGGGGGAATGTGTCTCATATACTCATTGGATGGGCAGCTTTTATCAAGGCTTTGTTTGTTTGTTTTGGTGGTTTTTAAAGATGGGATCATGTGACTAGTCTCCCCCTGCCAATCTCATGGACACAATTAATGGGATACATGCTTGCTTAGCTGCTTGATTGAAAAGATCACCTCTTTAATTGCATGTGTTTGTGTACATGTTGCTGAAGTACTCCTGCTATCAACTCTTTCTCTCTCTCTCTCTCTCTCTCTCTCTCTCTCTCTCTCTCTCTCTCCTTCCACAGACAGGAGTTAGGCAGGGAGATGGGACTTCACTCTATCATGCAGTCTTTATTATATAGTAGATACAGTATATGGAAATATATGTCCATGGGAAAAAAGGACCCTCTAATGCACAATTGTTAAGAATTTTATATAATTTCATGTAACCATCCACATTTCTCGCCCTCACTCTCAATCACACCCTACGCTAGAGTGCCAGCAACACTCGGCAAAGGCCCAAATACACTCGGCAAAACCTTTACTGAGAATTGTTCTCGGCAAAGACCGCCCGGTGTACACCTCTCAGTCAAACTGAACTTTGCCGAGAACCAACCGCCGGGTACTCAGCAAACCGTTTGCCGAGAGCCAAACTGTGTGTCTCGACAAAATAAAGTGACTTCACGATAGCTGTTCCACCATGTCCTTGCCGAGAGCATACACTCGGCAAAGTGGTACACGTTGCCGAGAGGCTCTCTCAACCCTAATCGTTACCAAGGGTAGACTGAGATCAACTTGCTTTCACTAGGAGCTTAACGCTTTCTGACCGTCGTATTCGAAGCCACCAGGGTATACTGTTAGGATGGTGTGGCTGAATTTTTTTAGGCTAGTTGCTAGGAAAAAAAATGGAGCGCCTATCACTCTGGCATTTGAAAACCTTTTTTTTGCACCATCACTTTTCTGAGGATCACTAGATTACGATCCAATGGCCAGAAATAGAGCATTGTTCATCTTCAACCTAACCTTCTTCTTCCTCCCGTGAAACGGTTGGCCTGCTTCATCCCATCCTCTTGGCATCAGCACCAGAGGTTGGCAGCGCTCCCCATATGCCTTGGCACACTGCGCTCCTCTCAACCTCTCCCACCGCCATGACCATCCAGCTAATTAAGGTCCATCCTCCCCCGATCCGCAACAACTCTGGCACCTCCCTCCCCACCCACACTTGTCAAGTTTCAGCCCGCCGGCTATCGTCGGCTTCCCTCATCCTCAACTCGCCCTTGATGATTCACAAGTATAAGGATCAATCATAGTCCTTTCGATAAGTAAGAGTGTCGAACCCAACGAGGAGCAAAAGGAAATGATAAGCAGTTTTCAGTAAGGTATTCTCTGCAAGCACTGAAAATAGCGGTAACAGATAGTTTGATAGTAAGGTAATTCGTAACAAGTAACATGTAGCAATAGCAACAAAGGTGCAGCAAGGTGGACCAATCATTTTTATAGCAAAGGACAAGCCGGAACATTCTTTTATAATAAGCAAAGCGTTCTCGGGGACACATGGGAATTATCATCTATTTACTTTCATCTTGTTTATTTGATTCACGTTCGTTAGTTTGATAATTTGGTATGTGGGTGGACCGATACTTGGGTTCTGTTCTTACTTGAACAAGCCTCCCACTAATGATTACCCCCTCTCGCAAGCATCCACAACTACGAAAGAAGAATTAAGATAAATCTAGCTATAGTATGAAACATATGAATCCAAATAAGCATGTTACAGAATAACATATAAACTAGGGTTTAAACTTCTATCACTCTAGCAACCTATCATCTACTTATTACTCCACAATGCCTTCCCTTAGGCCAAAGTATGATTAAATGTCATATAGTCGACGTTTACATGACAGCACTAAAGGAAGCAACAACATACATATCATAAAAAATAGAACGAATACCAAATTCACATGATTACTTATAACAAGACTTCTCCCGTGTCCTCAAGAACAAAAGTAACTACTCGTATATAAATCATATTCATGTTCAAAATTAGAGGGGTATTGAATATCATTAAGGATTTGAACTTATAATCTTCCACCAAATAAACCAACTAGCATCAACTACGAGATGTAATCAACACTATTAGCAACCCACAGGTACCAATCTGAGGTTTTGAGACAAAGATTGAATACAAGAGATGAACTAGGGTTTGAGATGAGACGGTGTTGGTGAAGATGTTGATGAAGATTGGTCCTCCCATGATTAGAAGATCGTTGGTGATGTCGATGGCTTTGATTTCCCCCTCCCGGAGGGAAGTATCCTCCGCTGGGGAGCAAAAGTGCTCTTACCCAGGTTCCGCCTCGAGACAGCGGCGCTTCATCCCGAAAGTCCCCCCTTATTTTTTCTAGGTCAAAACCCCTCATATAGCAGAAGATGGGAGCCAGAGGCCAGCTGTGGGCCCCACAAGGCATCAGAGTGTGCCCAAGGGGGTGGTCGCGCCCTGTTGCCTTGTGGGCAGCTGGTGGGCCCCCTCTGGTACTTCTTTGCTCTAGTATTTTTTATATATTTCATAAAAGTTCTCCGTAAAATTTCATGTCATTCAAGCTCTGTAGAATAGGTATATCTGTTGTGGCTTTTTCAGGTCCAGAATTCAAGCTGCCGGCAATCTCCCTCTTCATGTAAATCTTACAATTTCAGAGAGAAAGGCATTAGAATTGCATCACAAAGTGTAATAATGATAAAAAACATTGTAAATATCAGTAGGAAAACATGATGCAAAATGGACGTATCAACCCTCACCAAGGTTAAGCGCTTGTTGGTGCTCCTCACAACGCCATCGCCTTTAGCCTCGCGCTTGGCAGAAAGTGACTGGCGTAAAGAAAAATCTTAGGTACCTGATGTTTAGCAAATGTGCAAAAAAAATGAACCCACTTGTTCGTGCCACCCTTGGATTTATGTAGCTCCACAGTAACCCTGGCACCAAGCACCTACTTCTTCTCCTTATATGCCTCCTCCACGGTCTTCAATGGTCCATAAGAACCACCCCCACGATGATGATACCGACTTGACCACATTGCCGCTTCCTACATTGTTGGACGCTACCCTTGCTCCCTACTCTGCTCCTACATCATCTATACACCGTGTGTAGACTCGCTTTCCAGCATCGCTTGTCGGGTTTCTTCCTTTATCACAACATTTCGAAAGGGGATATCCTCGGGCCTTGGGTTTACATGGCCATGCACTAATCCTAGCCCATCTCTACGACATCCAAGAACCTCCTTCTTCTCCTTATCTACCCTCCTTCGCGGCCTTCATTGATCCGTTGGAACCACCCCCACAACGTTGATACCAACCTGACCACATTTTCGCCTCCAGCATTGTCGGCCACCACCCTTGCTTCCTACTCTCCGTCGTACATCATTCATGCATGGTGTGTAGACTCACCATCTAGCACATGCCACCAGGTTTCTTCCTTTATCACAACATTCAAAAAGGGGATATCCCTCACCCTTGCATCTATTGATGCACACATATGAAATAATCTCAACAGATAGATTCATGTCATTGCTCTAAACCGTATTGACTCTGTCAAATATGGGGATACCCCCCCCTCCCTTTCCCGATAACCGGGAACCCAAACCCGGTCCAATGTCACATTCTTCTATTGACCGGGAGAAACAAAGAAGCATGCCGAGGGAGCGAATAGGGTGTAAAATGAAGTTCTTCTAGAGATCTCGTGTCTGTTCAAATATATTGACCGCTCTTCTCCATCAAGGAATGATAAACTCTTGTACAACAACATATCATGGATATCCATATGCTCTTACTTAAAAAGAAAAAGAATGCCCTCTTTTCTTTGTATCTGCGTGCATCAGGTACACACGGTTGTTGGTGCCTTGCTGACCCGGCTACTAAAGCCAGTTCTGCCAATCATAAACTATGCAGGAACAGCTCACCCCATGCCACTGTAGTGATTGCTTTGCTGAAAAAACGCCTCACTGTTCTAGTGAGCAATGGGTGGGATGATGTGGGGGAAGATTCTTCACACATGCAAGCGATTGTCTTTGCCCCCGGCCAAGTGCATGCCCTGATCCCTATCTACGACCCCCCTTTACCCCTCACTAAACTAACGGCGGCAATGAGATGGCATTGACATCTTTATCCCCCCAACAACTAATAAAGTTTATTTGTCTCTTGGCTTTCGACTTTCTGCTGAGATGGTGGCCGCATGTGTAGCTCATTAACAATCCGGAGTAAGTTGCACACACATGTCTTTGTTAACCGATCGATCCGGCTGGTCCTAGCTTTCCTACATCGGTTCATAAGTGTATTGTCCTTTTTGCGAGGCTGTGGCACGCATAGATTCAAAGGAGGGGAAAGCCGGCATCTTTCGGAGAGGAAACTAAGCCATGGACCGGCCCGGCGAACAATCCATCTTCTTTTCCTTTCAGCAGAATTTTGGTTCTTGCTTTTGGATTTTGAAACTAGCGACACTAGTTGTACTGTATGATAGGGTAGTAGTTAGTAGTATAAGCAGATTTTCATGATATAAAACATGCTTGTAGATGGTAGCTAGGGCTTAGATATTGAAGAGTTTTTAGTACTTGCTCTTTATGTTTGATTGGTCAATGCTTATTACAATTATTAAGAATGTCAAAGGCTTTTAAAAAACGGCATGGACAAAATTCATATTGCTGGTTTTAAGATTTCCCATGGCCATCCTCTCTTGCATGCATGAATACAAAATATAAATCATGTATAATCAAATGAGGGAAAGGGAAGGACAAATTCATGAATGAATTAGGTGGCTGGCCTCCCTTCCACATGCACGCACGTTGGAGGAATAAAATTTTGTTATATGCTGCGCCTATTTTGTATTGCCCCATGCATCTTGTTCGCCCTGGCTGGTAAGCACTAGCTAGCGGTAAGCACGCAGCATCATCAGTTAGTACTACTGCTGCCGTATATTAACAAGCGACTTTATGCATGGCGTAATCTCATTGCTTTTTACATATTTTTATGGGTCCTTTTATTAACTCAAAATGTAGCATCAAACAGGGAGCAACACCACACCTCTGAATACCTACAATACAAACAACCAAACACCAACAGACTGACAAAAGAAAATAAAAAAACTGACATATTGACAACCGTAGAGTCATATAGGACCAACACTATATCTATGCTGCATTGCTTTTTATATGTAGCAACACAATACAAAAGGCATTTGGAGGGTTTGCTAAGAATACATTATTTCCGTGTACGGCGGGCGGCACCTTTGTCCCTGCCCGTTCGCCTGTTTCATCATTTGGGTCTCTTGATGCAAATGCAACATGCACGCTCGCTCGCCAAAGTGTGCAAAGGTGGAGCGCTACTTTTATCTCTGGGTTGCGCTCAGTTATCTCCATCATCATGGCGCTGCTAGCTCTCGTGCCGGTGTGTGTGCGCGTGTGTACACGCATGTACATCTACACGCGCGGCGTCCGGCTTGCTCTTGCTCGTGCTCCCGAATCCCAACCAGGTTACCAGCATGAACTAGTGCCTACATGGCCATGTGTGTCAATCTGTAATTGTACTCATGCGCTTTTGCAGAGTCCATGGCGTGCAGGAGAAAGAAGGTTTTCACTGTGTGTGCACTGGAGCTTGCCGGTATCGCGTGTGACATTTTCAGTCAACTTGGCAAGCTAGCTAGCTAGGAGGTCATATTTCAGAATCTCTTTCTCCTAGTATTTTTTTTAGGCAGTGGAACCAGCTAGAACTCCTGTCAACGAATCATAAGGTGCGCACAAGCAAAAGAAAAACAAATCTTTCCGTTCGATTTTTCATACTTTTTTCCCAATCTAATATGAACATGTCGGCATATTCCGGGCCTGAAGATGTGAGAGCATCTTTTACCGGTAGTAGGAACCTGCCGATTACGAGTTCCAGGGCCTTTCACCGCGGTCAGTGGACGAAATCAAATCACCAGGAATTCCTCTCCGGTCCATCACGCAGTCACAAATTTTGAACCTTTCAGTCGCCCATCCATCCGTCTATCCATCCGTCCATCGATCCCATGCTAAGGTAGTAGAGAGATAGCAAGATGCCGTAACTTTTCTCTGCGAGTACGTAACGTATACAGTGCATTCAGACAGACTCTCCATCCATCTATCCCCAGGCAGGCGGAGGCAGGCAGCCCGGCTTTCGCTCCGGCCGATGCAATCATGCAGCTCCCTGAAATGACCTATCAGCCCGAACGGCGCGCAATCCTTCACTGGCACTGCTAGTCAGAGGCACATCAAGCCTGCTCCCTCTAGCCATCTCATCTCATCTCTTCTCGCTCCGGGGGAAAAACATTCTCTACTCGCATCCTGCGCGCTTCTCGGGCGCCGAAACCAATCGAGACCCCCGCTGAAAACCGAGGCTCATGGACAGAGGTGGACGACGACGACGACGACGAAAAAGCCTGGCTGAAACATGCGGTGCAATCAGGCCTATGCCGCTGCGGTCACCGGACGCCAGGCCGGCCAGGGCAAGGCTGCCTCCTGCCTCCTGCAGTCCTGCACTGACTGCGTTCTGCAGCGACTGTGCACGCAGGGAAAGAGAGAGATGTGCGCGCGTGTCTGGTACAAGGTGGTGCATTGGAGCTTTTGCTCAGGGGAACGCGGTGAAAAAAGAAGGGAAAGCAGCGGCTGTTGCTGGTAACCACGCTCGCGATGATTATACCCGCTCGCCTGGCGCAGTGCCGCAGTGGGGAGCGGGGGAAAAGAGAGGAGGCGGTGTTCATCAGAGTCGGTGCCGTTTCCTGCAGCGCATCATTCTGCCTTTCGGGTCTTTTTCACTGTCTACTATCTCGCTCCATTCATGCTGTTGCGGTGTGATTTTCTGATGAACTGCGAGGATGCATGGTCAATGGGCTTGGTTTTCAGATAACACTGTGTCACTGTTCTTAGTGTCTACTATATGCAACAGAGACTGTAGCTGCATGGTGTTGATCGCTAACTGGTTCCTGTAGCCGTATATGGTGTTGAAGTTGAGGAGATCCATGCAGGGTGGTGGTAATTGTGTCAGTTTGGACGGTTGCAGAAGAATGCCATCTTGAGCTTCATGTTGAGCGAGTATATAATACGATTGAATTGGCTAATTCTTTTTGAAAGTGCCGTTAAAATATCAATGTCCACTTGGAACCTGGAGTTTCGGCTAAGATCAGTTCTAATTTACATCCCTGCACAGTGTGGCCATATCCCTTAGCCGTCACCTCGGATCAACTAGCTACCCACAGCCACACGTCCAGTTTCTTCTTCGATTCAGTGCACCGTAAGGTATATGAGGCCCCCTAATCAGCATCTTGCTTTTCTTAAGTTGAAAGTTTTTGGCTAACCCAACTTCAGTAATCCATTCACATTCCATAAATTTGCTTCTATATTTTAATTCTGAGACCATTTGCTACTCATGTAGTTACTTTGATTTTATATAACCACATATGAGTCTTTTTTTAAGAACCAGGCCCACATGTCCTTATCAAGCTTATAGTATTATAACTGCAAAAAACGAATAATTGACATCGATACAGAAATCTAGCTTATACTCCCTCCGTTCCTAAATACTTGTCTTTCTAGGCATTTTAATAAGTGACTACATACGGAGCAAAATGAGTGAATCTACACTCTAAAATATGTCTACATACATCCGTATGTAGTAGTCATTTGAAATGTCTACAAAGACAAGTATTTAGGAACGGAGGGAGTAGTAATTTGTCAAGAACAAAGAGGTACTATTGGGCCTGGTCCACAAAGTTGTCCTTTCGGCCCGTTTGAACTTAAGCATGGGCCCCAGAAACGAATCCGATGGTTGCTCATCTCTGAGATGGCAACATGGGCCCACCATTTGCTTCCTTGGACACGTAGATGGGCCTTGCATGGGCCCACTCGTGTTGCGTAAGTCTCAATGATGACTACGAGGCACAGGATACGTGACCCGGGAACTATGATTGTGTTTGTTTTCCATCTATCATGCTGCTTCTCTCTTTGCTGTATACGTCTGGTAATTCCTTCCTAAGCAATAGTGTTGTACTTCATCCGTTCACTTCTATAAGATGTTCTATTTTTTCAAAAAATGGGATGTATATAGACGAGTTTTAGTGTGTGATTGATCACTCATTTTAATTCGTATGTAGTCCATATTGAAATATCCAAAATATCTTATATAAGTGGATGGAGGGAGTACCATATACTGTTACTACATTCATCTACTCGCTTCGCAAAATGAAATTGTAAGTAGTGCGCCAAGTATTATTGGTCAAGTCTCGAAAGCGGGCTGGCAGCATGGTGACGACACCACCTTGCAAACCCAGATTTTCTTTCCCTACTACATATGATAATAAGATATTTTTTCTGCGAAATCTATATGATAATAAGATAATTCAGTGACATACACCATGTGCTCCTTTCTCTATATAGGGCAAGTAACGATGTATCATATGACGGGAAAGAAATGGCAAAACGTACTTCAATATGGCCAGTAGGAACAGCCCAACAGCAGTGCTATAGCTAGTTCCTAGTTGCATGCCAGTGGCCAAGTGGACGGACAGCCCAAGAGTACACCCATCTAAAAATAGTCCAAAAAATTAATTAGCTACATGGCACTAGGTGTAAACTCATGTTAACCACCACAGTTACAACTACATTGGGCATGACAGTTTGACAAGCACGTAAGCTGGATTTTCAGCGCGCCCACGTCTCATCTGTCGGGTGTCACCTCCCTGTTTAACGCAGCCCCTTGATATGGATCGTTCAATATCCAGATTCGTATGCATGCACGATTAGATTTCTCCTCTGCCATGATTTGGCTATCTGACTATTCATGCACGTATATGCTACATGCATGTAGCAGTTTGCGGCTTGCCATCCGGAGGCTCTTATGCTTGTCGCTACGTACGGCTAACGGAAAGAATATATTCCGATCCGCCGGAGAACAATCGGGATGATAGCTAGCTGGGTCTCTATTTTTCTGTTTCTGATATAAATAATAATCTTAACTTGGCAGCAAGCTTAGCACAATAATATAATCTTCAAGTTGTGTGTATACAACAACACACAAAGTTCACACCACAAGTCGAAAAAAGTCTAAAACAAAAGGAGAAGTGATAAAGGTGGGGGAGCGGAATCAAAGCCTAGGCCACCGTCCCTGCCAATTCTGTCCGACAGTGCGGCTAACGCGAAGACCAAATACGGAGAGAATATGTATGTATGAGATTACAAAAATATATTATGCAATTAATAAAAAAAATTGTCTCGACAAATACTGTATGTTTCTGCATAGCCATAATGACCGACAGATCCGTTGTGCCAACCAAGAATGAGCTCTAAGTTTAAAACTAAGACAAAGTAACCAGTTACCAAACATGTTTGGAACACTGCGAGGAGGGTAGATGCTACCTAGATGGTACTCCCTCCGTTTTTTTTAGTTTGCATATAAATTGTGGTCAAAGTCAAGCTTTGTAAAGTTTGACTAAGTTTATATTAAAAACTATCAACAATCAAAATATGAAATCAATATCATCATATGCATCATGAAATGTATTTTCGTATTATATAGTTTTAGTATTGTAGATGCTCATATTTTTTATATAAATTTGGTCAAATTTTGTGTAATTTGACTTCAAATAAATTTTATATGTGGAGTAAAAAAGAAACGGAGGGAGTATACCATACAGATCAAGAGAAATAATAGTAAAAGAAGTGCTTTATCAATTTATCATTTTGATAAAAAACAATATTTTTACTGCCTTTCCAGTTTCTAATGATAAGATCATCCATTGTATGAAATAAGCTTTGCACACAAAGTTTTCTAACCTAATTAAGTTTCCACGGTTGTCTATTCATATTGGAGCAATCTTTTGTCAAAAACTTATATTGGAGCAAACCAATTAAAGCACAGAAGATACAGTCCTGGATAGATAACCATCTATAATATTTTCTTTATGATTCTGAGAGCTAACACTGGTTAATTGTAATTTTTTTAGAATTTTTGTAATTTTTTATGTTAATATATAAACAAATACCGTAGAATTGTTCTACGTTTAGGCTTAAAAAAAACTAGCTAGTAGGGTGAACCTAGAAGTGCCCATTATTGTGCAAGCTCTAACAGAACTCAGTAATTTTGCTCATGCCAAATGCTGATGTTGATGGTCATGGTAAAATGCTATTCCACTTAACCAACTTAGCCCAAATTAGGTCAAAGTGGAATGAGACTCTTGGCAGAAAGATATTTAGCACCTTCACAACAGCCGCATGTTTACTCCACATAAATTTGGAGAGGTTTGAATATTTATATATGGTCACTGAGGGTCTCCTAAAGGATAGACTAGATCACTAAATACACCAAGTAGTTCTAAAGAATCAAAATGATCATTTATTAACGGAATTCCAAAAGTTGTGAAATATTCATTTGCATAAGGACTTCAAAACATGTCATATGCTAAACCCGTAATGATAAATAACCGATCTGCAATGAGAATGCTACGAATAACCCATCATGGAAAAAATGGAGATACTATCAACAAAGAATTTCTCCCATGCTACCAGACGTGTTGAGCTCCTGAAATTTCAGCGTGGGGCATTTCTTAGCCATTTCTTTCTTAAGAATCTTACTTGGAACCATCTTAGTTTTGGAAGTTTCCAAATGAAAGAAATATCACATTGCTTTCATAAGATTGTCCTAGAAATGGAATCTCATCTTTACATTAACCTATGAAATTTCTTTGGGTCCAAAAGAGTCTTGCCAAATGACATCCTTGGTAGTAACCCAAGCCATGTGGTCCCAACAAGGAGATGCTCTTAGGGCATCTCCAGCCGCGCCCCCAACAGGCCCCCCCAGGCCATTTTTTCGGCGCCGGCGCCGAAAAACGGCCCAGTCGCGCCCCCAGGACGCCGAAAATCACCGGTTCGGACCTTTTTTCCGCCCGGCGGTCATAGGCCGAACCCGGCGCGCTGGGGAGCAGTTGGGGGCTCCGATGCTAGGGAAAAGCACGCCTGGCCCACACCGATAGGGGAAAAGTCAAGGTTTTCTTCCCCCGACTCGCCTCGCACCCCCCGCGCCCTCGGCCACCACTAGCTATATCCCGGCGACGGCCGCCACCCTACTTCGGTAGATAGCCATTCCCCGTCGGAAAATAGCAGCGCTTCGCCGCGGCAGCCTCTCCCACAGCAGCTGGGCGTTTCCGGCCGCCGTTTCCGGCCGTGGAGGCGCGGTTTAACGGCGGGTACACGCCCACCGAGCGCAAGGTGTTCGGCGTTTTGCCTGTCTCGGCGATGGACTCGGATGAGGAGGAAGAGCTCGCCGCGCTGCTGGAGGAGGAAGCCGCGGCCGACGTCCAGGAAGAAGAGCATCTCATGGTGCTCGCCGCCCTCGCCCAGCTGCTGGCGAGCAATGAAAAGCCGCGGCGAGGTGGCTCGGCGCTGGGGTGGGTGAAAGCAAAGAACCGACATCATCTCCAAGGCTACTGCATGCTCTACTCCGACTACTTCGCCGATGCTCCACTTCATGCCGAGAGAACATTTCGGTGCCATTATCGAATGAGCCGAAAGCTCTTCCTCAGGATTGTGAATTCCATCCGGGAGTTCGACAACTACTTCAAGTGCAAGATGGATTGCACTGGCGCTCTTGGATTCACCTCCATCCAGAAGTGCACGACAGCGATGAGGATGTTTGCATATGGAGCTCCCAATGATTCACTCGACGACTATGGGCGCATGGCCGAGTCCACCAGCATAGAGTGTTTCTACAAGTTCTGTCGGGCAGTGGTGGCAGTGTTTGGGCCACAATACTTGAGAACACCCAATGCGGAAGACACTGCTCGGATCTTAGCCCAGAATGCAGCAAGAGGATTTCCTGGGATGCTTGGAAGCATCGACTGCATGCATTGAAAATGGAAGAACTGCCCATTTGGTTGGCAGGGAATGTACAAAGGCGCCAAAGGCGGTTGCAGTGTGGTGCTTGAGGCGGTAGCCACACAGGACCTCTGGATTTGGCACTTCTTCTTTGGTATGCCAGGAACTCACAATGACATCAACGTGCTGCACTGCTCTCCTGTTTTTGCCAAGCTCGTTGAGGGCCATTCTCCTCCGGTGAACTTCGAGATCAATGGGCACCAATACAACAAGGGCTACTATCTAGCTGACGGCATCTATCCGAGATGGTCGACATTTGTGAAGACGATCTCAAACCCTGTGGCAGGAGGCAAGAACGCCTGGTTTGCGAAGCTTCAGGAGGCTTGCAGGAAGGATGTCGAGCGGGCATTTGGTGTGCTCCAATCTCGATTTGCTGTTGTTCGGTACCCCGCTCAGACCTGGTCTAAAGATCAAATGTGGGAGATTATGACTTGCTGTGTCATCTTGCACAACATGATCATCGAGAGCGAGCAAGAAGACCCAGTGTTTGACATTGAACCATACTACAGGCAGGGTCCTCTAGCCGAAGTTGATCACCAGCTACCGGCAACTTGGACTGCCTACCTCAGTATGCGTCAGGAGATCCGAGACCCACAGGTGCATCATCAACTGCAGAAAGATCTGATTGAGCACCTATGGAGGCTCAAGGGGGACGCCGTGTGATGAAATACGAGTTTTTATTTATTGAACTATATAATTTGTATTGAACTATTTGTTGTTGTACTATTTTGTTGAAGTATTTGATTTTTCTGTGATGAAATATGTGATAAGAAATAATTGTGTTGATAATTGAACGCCGAGACACGGCGAAACCACGCCGAATATGAGTCTATTCTCGCCCATATGGGCCCTTTATTCGCCGAAATTGGGCTGCAAAGTGGGCCAATTTCGGCGCCTTGAGGCGAGCTGGGGGCGACGACTGGGCGCAAAACCGCCCCCAGCGCCGAGTGTATCGCCGGCTCGTCCCCAGGGGGCGATTTTTATGCGTCCTGGGGGGCCAACGGCTGGAGATGCCCTTAGGCTCAAGATCCTAGATCCCAGACCCCCATGCTCCTCTAGGCCGTATAAGGCATTCCATTTTGTAATGCATTTTTTCTTTTTGGTTATCACATTCTTAGTAAACCCCTGGATCGATAGTTATCCAACTGCCGCTGGATGCGCTATGGAATTTTGAACAATATTATGAATAAAAATTTCACACTGAGAACCTAGCTGTCAAGGCTAAGCCGTAGAAGGACACGTGCTTGCCTTTCTAATTATTCAACAGCTTTTGTTGGCTTTATTCCACACGCTTCATGTCGGCATTGTGTATTTATTGGCGACGCGCTGAAGTCTCCTGATAGTGGAGCTGTAGGTATCCTCTCATAACCAAAGAACTGGATATACTGATTAGAAACATGTTTGATCTCCTCAAAACAGAAAATTGAATTCCCACACAAGTTAATTTTCAGCACAACAGGCTGCTCGGAAGCACAGAGCAATAACTTACGATGTTTGGCCCGTTTTAGATCGTGTTCGATAAAGCGCATTATATCATAAGCGTATCATAGAGTGAAAATGCCATGGTTGACAAAATTGCCAGCACCACACTAATTATGTATTCCCTCCGGTCCTTTTTACTCTGCATATAAGAATTGTCTGAAGTCAAACTCTACAAAGTTTGACCATATTTATATGAAAATATATCAACATCTATCATGATAAAGTTATACAACATGGAACTTTAAGTCATGATGCATCTACTAGTATTGATTTCACATTATGAATGTTGGTATTTTTTTTATAAAGTTGGTCAAACTTTACGAGGTTTGACTTCAGACAAATCTAATATGCAAACTAAAAAGAACCGGAGGAAGTACTCCTTTTGTTCTCTCGGTGAAACGGTTTAGCTTGGTCCTAGCAAGACATCACAGATCATACACCACAAATCAAGGTTTGTTATTAATTACTCCGAATCAAAGCAAAAGTATATACTTTATGGATCAAGAGGAGCCAATTTTATGTATTGCTGCTAGCTCGCGAGCACTAGTAAAATAAAAGACGTCGGCAGGCAACGCATGCAGCTGCCAAGGAAGCGCTTCAGCGGATTCGTTCGGTCCATCTGATATAATCTGCCGACATACTCACAAACGTGTTAGATAGCGGTAGTACGGAGTACATGATTAGCTAGCTAGAGCCACACGTGAGCGACCAATCTATCGAACGGTGGCCAAAAACCAGGCATACATTTCCAAGAATTAATATTAAAAAAACAGGCAAAACGATCGAGATAGCATAGCAGGTGGAGTAGCAAGTTGTACCTTATCTGCTCGCTTCTCATTCTCTAGCTGCATCTCGACCAAATAACACGTACGATGCTACGTTACGTACTGCATGCACGCCGGCCAAACGGACTCGATCGACCCATTTCGATCAGCCGACGGTCGACAAAGGTGCCACATCCCTTTCCAGCACATTAACCGGCCGTTCTACTCTGGAGCCACAACCCACAAGTCACAACTCACAAGTGCATGCACTAACAGTAGTGCATGCCGCACATACGCATGCATCCAAAGTGCATGCGTCCGATCGTCGCAACCAAATTGGCGACGATCTAGCTAGCGATCGTACTGCCCGCGGTCGCATTCCTCAAGTTGTACCGGTGTCGATCGGGCGCATGATGCGTGCATGATCTCGATACATCTGGCCGCCTAGCTAAGCTAGCTCAACACCGCGCGCAGGTTGCGCTAGGCTGCCTAGGCATGTGCGTGAGACCGGCCGGCTGGACGGACGGCGAGGGCACGGGCCGGAGGAGAATAAGACGGAGGGCGGTCGCGTACAAGCGGAAGCCACCGCGGCCGCCTGGACCCTAGCTCCGTTGCCCGGCCGGCGACAAGGGGATGCATGTCAGGGACGGAACAGCGCGGGGTCGCGACGCACGCACCTGTCCTCTCCTGTAGGAAAGCTACCAAGCGCTGTAGCCCACGCCCCACAGATTTGTAGAGCTAGCCCGGGCCGCTAGCTTGGCCGTCGCAAGCCTAATTAAGCCGGTCCATGCTACACGTACGCATGCATACAAAGGATGGGGGAAGAGAGTCCTAGTCGTTCCCCATGCTGTTAGCTTGGCGGCTCACTTCTTTTAGAAGATTATTTTTCGTCGAATAGAAGATGACCCGCACGTTGTCTTAGGATGGTAGGCCAAAAATATGGATAATTAGATTGATGGCGTGAATAATTGTGAGAATTAATTATAATGTGATGAAAAATGATTTGGCTGCCATGCATGATTTGTTAATGTGAAAAGGGTTGCATGCATGGACAAAATAGCTAGTGGGGTGCGCCATAGATAAATGATGTGGCGGACATGTATTTTTATTTGATATATTTTTGATATGATGTGGCGGACATGTATGGTTTGTTGACGTGGAAGTGGTACATGCTCAGGAAAAATAGTTAGTGGTTTGCAACCATTTGAGCATAGAAGATTTAACCTTTTAAATATCGAGAAGGAGGTTAACCCCCCCCCCCCCCCCTTAACCTTTTAAATATCGAGAAGGAGGTTAAACCCCCCCCCCCCCCCCCCCCCCCCCCCTCCAAAAAAATTATTGTGTGTCACCTAAATATCTTCAACGTAAATAACATAAACATCCTCCAATACAACGTCAACAAACCAAGGAGATAAAAGCCACAATCAGCCTATAATAGAATATCATGACTACACACATAACGGACCGCCCCGGGGACAATGGGGTGACGATGGCTACAATGCTTATGGTGATGGCCAATACCGAGGTTCGTCGTCCACGGGTGACAGCCTGTTAGAGTTGTGTCGAATATATTGTACAAGTTAGGTTACAGTTGGACTTGGAGTCGTACGGTGTGTAGACAGGATATGGAGTCGTGTCCAAGTAGGACACTTATATCTTAGGCCTCTCATATATAGCAAGGGTAGACACACGATGTAACCTATGCCAACGTAATAGCACGGGCACGCGGGGGAGCCGGCGGCGTGTGCCGGCACCCGGGGGGCCGGGTGCGGTATTGTAGCGGTGTCATGGGGAGGAGCGCCCGTAGTCATGCCCCGAAGATGTAGCCATAATGATGAACCTCGTTAACAAATCTCGGTGTCGTGCCTCGTGTGATTGCTTGATCCTCGGTAGATCGACGGAGCGCCTCGGATTTATTCTAACAAGTGGGATCATGATCAAGGTTTGAAGAGGTTGCGATTCCGTTGATTCAGAGGAAGGAGGCCGAACCGTGAGTTGATTTCGTTCGTCATGAAACGGCGTTCGTGGGCATCAGCAGAATCGGTGGCGGCAGAATAGCAATCGAAGCAGCAGCGGTTCTCAGCGCCGTCAGCGGGATCGAAGCCGCGCCACCCGCGGCCGGTACAGGTGGCTGCAACGCATCGGTGGATGCAGCACACGCGTGGCGGCGGCAGTGCCGAATTGCAAGGCAGCAGATCTGATTGAGGGTATCGAATACGTGCAGCGGCGGCGGCTTCAGAACGTGTGTCAACAGGAGACGTGTGGCGATCGGCGAGCAAGGCGCGTATTGCAGGGCATGCAGCCTGGCTAGAGGCCCAAAGTACAGACGCGGAATCAAGGCCCAAGTCGCGTGAGGCCTATGTGCGGTTGTAACGGGAAAACTCAGGTGGACTTGTGGCTTGCAAGGGAGCTTGACGGCATGTCTAAAGTGCTAGAACGCACAGGGAAGCCAAGGCATGGTCAAGAGGCACGTGAGAAGCTGTGAGGGGAGATTTGTTTGAGAGAAAAAGGCACGTACATGCAGGCTGGAGGCAGTCAATCAGCGAAAGTATTCATCAAGGGAAGAACCCATCAAAAATACGCTTTGGAAGCAGTTACGAAGGGCATCAAGTGTTATGTCTAGAAGCAGTGCAATACGTGGAGCATGGCTTGGATTAAAGGTTCTATATTTGCGATTTTGCTTGGTGCACTTCGGCACATGCACGGGAAGTGTTGCAGCTTGGTTACTTTTTCATGGGTCGACCGTATGGTAGACAAGGATGGAAATTTTTTGTTGGCACAACAGGGATGTTTGAAGTCATTGACAGAAGTAAAGCAAACTAAGATGAAAGTATCATGTGATGGATGTGTTTCAGGGAAGATGATTGGGGAGTCTGGAGTGTGACGTGACAAGGATCATGCATACACATGGCGTCAAGGCAATGCACGGAGATGTGCGGAGGCGGACACGGCGCAGGGTGGAGCATGGTTGTAGTCGGATAATTTTGGCTGGGTCGGACTGGACAGTCTGGCGGATCGACGTGGATGTTGGTCAAAGCAGAAGACAGTGGTGATTTCGGCGACAACGACATAGGAGCGTGATGCTGATGGTGACCGACTTCTAAGGCGTGGAAACACGTGGTGTGGGCCTGAGGGCTTGTGCGGCTTCGAAAGACTATGGCGCAGGGTTGATTCAAGGCAGTGTACACATGAGAGAGCTTGAAGTCGACGGAGCGCGGGGTAGCAAAGGCGCAGCTACATGGAGTCATGTTGAAGGTGGAGCTGGAGTTGATGGATGACTACACTCTGAGCTGATGGAGGGGCTACGGCGTAAATGCATGGAGAGTCGAAGCCTATTTCAGCGGGATAACGAGAGACACATGGATAGGACTGGGGCCCAATGGTCTGATGGAGACGTGATACTCGGCATCGGTCAGTGATGATTGGTGGTTCTCTGCAGTGGGGGTTGAGTCAGTGTGGGCTAGCTACCCGGGAGACTCGGCCAGGACAGCAGAGGCTCGACGCGGTGATAGCGGCGAGGCGTGCGGTAAGCACGGGACACAGCGATAGACCAAGACACTAATGGTGAGACGTGTGGTCAGACAAAGTGTGCAGGGGTGCTGAAGCAGTTTGACGAGTAGCAGATTCAAGTTGGTGACTGGGTCTATCGGTGCCGGTTGATGGACAGGAGTTGACCATGGAGAATCTGAGAAAGTGGCGGAAAGTCTAAAATTGTCAAAAGTTGGGAGAGTACATGGCCGTATATTCTGTGGTGTTCAGTGCACATGGCAAAGTGCTGATGACAAGTATATAAGGAGGCGGAGTGCTATAGCTATTGGACATGTCAAAGACTATCCGAGAAAAGGGTGAGACAACTGTGAATTTGACTCAGGATGATACAAGGCGACGATGAAAGTCCTTCAAGTTTCAGATAGACGGTTAAGAAAGAGCGGTGGCATTGAGTTCAAGTAACTCTTATATGTGGCGTCCAATATGCGAGTTGTTCGTTTTCACGCAGATAGTGATCGGTGTGTGATGGTGTTGAACGGATTCTCCAGAAGTTGGGAGCACAAAGTAGAGCAACGAGGAACTTCATTATGCTCGAGGGTTGACTGTGAAGAAGACGAGAAGGGACTACAGTTGCAGGTGGAGTCACATGGAGTCTGGGAGTAGCAGCGGTGCTCATGACGTATCTCAAGTCCAATGTACATGGAGGTTCGACGCACGGGCGAATTCAAGATGGTGAAGAATATTCGCCAAGGTGAAGTTTGTTGGAGTTGTGTCGAATATTATTGTACAAGTTAGGTTACAGTTGGACTTGGAGTCATCACTATTAGGAAAAGGCCTACTAATGGCACACCGGTTTTGCCTACTAATGGCGCATCACCGGTGCGCCATTAGTAGCACGCCACTAGTAATTTTTACTAATGGCGCACCATTGGTGCGCCATTAGTATCTGGTATACTAATGGCACACCATCCAGTGCGCCATTAGTATATAACACCATGCGCCATTAGTGTGCCTCCCAGGGGCCATATTTAATCATGTGCTTTGGCACACTAATGGTGCACTGCGGATAGATGCGCCATTAGTATACTTGACATACTAATGGCACACTCTGTCTTGATGCGCCATTAGTATCCTTTGGCATACTAATGGCACACTCTATATTGATGCGCCATTAGTATCATTTGGCATACTAATGGCGCACCTTGTGGTGATGCGCCATTAGTATGAATATTTAGTTTTTTTTACTTTTCTGATTTTTGCACAGGTTACAAAATATATTATTTGACAGAATATAGACAGTAGCACACAGCAACAGCAGATTCATCGAATACAATAGAAGATTAGTCTCCGAATACAATTCATCATATTAGTCTCCGAATTCAAAAGACCGAACAAAGATAAAACATTATAAGTCTCGAGACCGCGAGTATCGAGTTTGTCTTCACATTACAAGTCAATATCAATCATCTAAACTACCATCACATAGAAGAGAGCTGCGGTCATCACGATGAGCATCATCGCGATCAAACTGGTCTTCATCCGGTTCCTCCAACGCTCCCTCCTCTCTCCCGCTAGATAGCGGGCGTATCTAGATTCGGCCTCCGCCCTAGTGGTGTACCCTTTGTAACTGTTACCGCTGAAACGGTGAACCTGTCTCTGACACTCCTCCCAGTCGTCATAGACTCCGGGAACCTTACCCTTGTACACGACGTACGACGACATCTCTATGCACAAGCCAAACAACAGACAATACATACATAAGCAATATATAAGTATGCAACAAAAGGATCAGAAGATAAAAGCAAGACATTAATAGCACGATTCATGGTCCTACTAATAAATAGCATCGATTACATCTAAGTCGAACGATTGTCCAAACCAAAGAGACATACAATTCATTAAATTTTAATTACAACATGAGCCAATCAATGTTTCAGAACTACACATCACTACTTTCGACTCGACTCATGGACAGGAGTGTGGATGAAGCCGCCGTCTGTCATGATGCTCATGAAATCGCGGGCGTTGTCAGCCTGCATTTGTAGCATTCCGTCTATCTCAATGTTGGACGGTTGATATCTGAGGAAGAACTGCAGCGAGGTATGAAGGACATCTTGATGGATGATGTTCGCAAACTCCGACTGGATGCGAAAGAATTCTTGTCTGATGTCCGCGTCCTGGATTGCTGACAAGCTCGCGGCCCAATCTTTGAGATTATTTGGTAGCAGAAGGTGATGATGGTCCCTTACAATCGCCCGCATGTGATGGAGGGCGTAGTAGGCATCCTTCTGACCGTCAGGCGGCTGCTTGACGCAGCAGAATGTCGTATTGTGGGCGAACACGTGCTTGCCGTACTTACGAACTGCCCTGATGAAGGTGCCTCCAGATTTGACGTAGCCAGGGAGAACATCATCAAGAACTTTCTTGATATTTGTGTAGTCTATCTTGGAGTTACGGTTTGGGTCGAAATACGTGGCCATGGAATATTTCGGGCTTAAGAGGATGAGTGTGCAATGTGTGTCACTGCACAGAACACGGAATGTTAGAAAAAAAAGAACGATCGAAATCTAAGAAATCATATGTTACAGGGCGGTTAAGGGATGACTTACTCGGGAAAGTAAGGCACAAGGAAGTTATCCTTATCTGGGTTTGCCAGAATGACATCTTCGAGGTGTGAACTCGCGACTTGGCGGTCCCCAGCGCTGCTCAAGAGCTTGGCACACATGTAGAAGGGGTCGACGATCACGATGTCCGGGGTCTTGTCTCTAATGATCCGCATCTCCATACTCAGCGAAAACAGCCGAACGAAGGTGTAGTGCAGCGGATGAAGGTTGAACATAGCAAAGATGTCGTCAAACCGTAGGACGATCGTACCCCCGATGGCGCCATCCACAAAGCCCTTGCCCTCTGGCACCTTGGCCACGAAAACCGGGTATGCCACATCATTCTCTCTGAGACGCCGCTTCTCCAAAGAAAGAACACTGTCGTGCAGACTCCGCATAGCACCGGTTGCAGCACTGAGCATATTTGTCGGTAGCATCGCCCTACCCGCCACATGCACCCTCCTCGAGATATCCTTAGGTGAAGGTGGCCCGTCCTGAGCACGGATCATACTCGGTGCCGGCTGGCTCGCACCGGCGGCCTTTTTAGTCGGCCGTTTCCGGCCCTTCTTCTTGATCTGCTGTAATGGGACCGAGTTCTGCTCATAGACCGCCTTCTTGAGCGTGTTGGGGCTGATAATATTTGGCACTTCCGCTATCTGGGGCTCGGTGAAGGCGGCAGCTGGAGGCGTCTCCTGAGAACTGAACGCCAGACGACGCCTGTTGCAATTGGGTTTCTCCGTCGTACCAGCTAGATCACGGTCGTCTTGTTTGGGTTCTTGAGAAGGAGGCCCGCAGAACTCGTCACCGTACCCATGTTCGGCAAAGTACTTATCGACGTTGGTAAATGTACCATCGTCGTTGTTGTCGTCGTCTGGATCCTGTGCCATATGCATGTCCGGATCATGTGCCATAGGGATGTCCGGCATGTCCGGTAGCGTTGCGGCGTTCTTGCCATGGCTTGGCGCCGGCACGACTGGCGGTATTGTCTGTGGGTGGTGTCCCCCGCCCCCAAACGAATCTGGCTCTTCGGCCAAAGCAGGGGGCAGCTTACGCAGATGCTGAGGGTCATCTCATCTTCTTCGTCGGCCCCAGCGGGTCGAATCGGAGGTAACAGCTCGTCGCAGCCTGGCAGCACCCGAACCACTTCAACCCTATACATTGTGGGTGGCATCGGATTACCGTGGAACACGGGGTTGCCTGGTTGAACGATTCTGCCCTTGGCGACATCGACCAACTCGCCGCCCACGAAGTGTAGGAGAGTGCAAGGAACGTTGGCGGCGCCCTGCGAAAACATGTAGGGCGTCAGGGATGCCCAGTCAAAGGCAAGGAGATGAAGTCCTCGGCCGAGAGGCTTAGTTACCGTGATGCCGTCGAGCTCGGCTAATGTCGAGGCACCGCCAACAGCGGGCGTGCAACTGATGGAGGGGCCGCTTGCTGGCGAGGTGCCGGCCGGCGTACACCCGGGTGCATTAAGCTCCAATGCCGGCGTCGGAGACACCAATACCGCCGCCGCCGGAGACACCAATGGCGCCGCCGCCGTAGACACCAATACCGCCGCCGCCGGAGACACCAATGGCGCCGCCTGCGCGTTGTGTGAGTTGCTGGCCATGAAGCTGGGAATCGGGGGCGGCCCCTGTTGGCCACCCGCAATCCATGTCGTTATCCCATAAATCAAGGTAGGCATAATGCCGGTAAGCGTCGATCCCAGTTGTTGTTGCACTTGCTCTTGGACCATCTCCGGAATCCGCGCCACTTGTGCCTTGAGTGCTTCAACCTCACGCGACTGTCTTTCCGAGCTGGTCTTTTTCTCCTTTCGCCTACCAGCGCCATAGTATGACGACCATTTTGTGGACAAGCCTTTGCCGGCCACATGACCAGCTAACGTCGGCTTATTGAGCTTATCCCTGTTTTTCATTACGTTCAATGCCCTATTCAAAGGGGTGTCGAAAGGGGAGCTCTGAGACGACCCCGTGCTACTGCTTTCTTTGTCCTGCGGAAGGAACATGAACCATTTAAAAATATTGGGGATTAATTAGAATGCAACCATATGGAGCTAATTACGCGGGGGTGTATTCCTTACCAGAACAAGCTCAACCTCCTTGGTCTTCGGATCCGTGGTAAGCTCCTTTGTTACCGGGTCCTCCTTGTACCGGGCCCTGAGAAAGTTCCTGGTCTGCTTGTCACTGTATTTCTCGAAGCGGGGCGGTAGGCCTTGCTCGGCACGCTCCGCGTCCTCCTTGTCCCATACAGGCTCCGCCACTCTGTAACCGCCGGGACCGAGTTGGTGGACCCCTATGTTCAACTGCCGCATTTCTTTCCCCCACTGACTTGATTCGGAGGTTGCGGGGCTCTCGCACTTGATCTTGAACTCCTTGTAGTCATCTTCGCTCATCAAAGGATATTTCGCCTTGATCTTCTCATAACTATCACCTTTGTCAATCATTGCCTTCACCGTGCTTTTCCAAGTAGACAGGGCCGTGCTCATCGTCGTGAGGGCGGCACCGTTCACTTTATTACCCGAGAGGCGTGTGTTTGCGAACTCAGCGGGGAACTTGTATCGTTCGTGCAGCTTCGTGAAGAGGAGGCTGCGCAAATTCCCTCGGTCCTTATGCCTTAGGTTCTCGGTGTTGATCGAGGCGGTGCTCCGGAGAATGCACCCGAGCTGAATCGAGTACCCCTTGACTACGTGTTTGGGCGCCGTCGGATGCCCGTCGGAGTTCACTTCAGTAAATTCCTCCCTGACGGTGCCGAGCACGTTCGGGCGCCGGTCCTTCCGTTGCCTCTTCGGTTGGCTGCCATCTGTGCGTGCGCCGCCATCATCAGTGGTGGCATCCGCGGCGCCATCATCAGTGGTGTCATCCCCGACGCCACTAGGGGTTGTGTAGTCAGGATCGGTGTCTTCCGCGGCGTCCTCATAGCGGTGAGGTTCTTCCTCCAACTCCTGGGACAGCTCCCAGAATTGCTTGCCGCCCGAACCGCCGGCCTCATCGTTGTGGGCCATGTTTCGCTCTAAATAGGAAAAAAGTTTGGTCAAAAAGTTGGTTATTGTCAAGGAACAAGATCATGGTCTCATCATTTAGGGTTTGTCGACACCGAGGCATCCTAAAAGCTAAGCTTTTATCATTTAGGGTTTGTCGACACCGAGGCACCCTAAAAGCCTAAGCGTACATCATTTAGGTTCTCATCGACACCGAGGCACCCTAAAAGCCAAGGTTTCATCATTTAGGGTTTGTCGACGCCGAGGCACCCTAAATGCTAAGTTTTCATCATTTAGGGTTTATCGATGCCGAGGCACCCTAGGTTGGGCCTAATCACTTGGCACTAATCAGTTGGCTCTATTGCCACCTATGTTGGGTTTATCATCTAGGGTTTATCGATGCTGAGGAGAATTTCTAAGTTGGGCCTAATCACTTGGCTCTATTGCCACCTATGGTTTAATGCAGCAAGAATAAAGGGGCAGTTGATCCTACTTAATTAAGTACTAAGATACCCCGGCCCATGCATTAGTAGCAAGTACCTCATATGTCCGATTTTTAGCAAAGTCATGCTAAAATTCACGGAAAATTTCAGCATGACCTTTGCTGAAAATAGGACATATGGAGTACCCGAATTTGCCGGAACGGAAGTTAATCGACATTCCGGCAAACTCAAGGGCCTCTCGGGGTACCTGCAAAATCATCACGACACGAAGGGCCTCTCAAGGGCCTCAAGCAGCAGCGGCGTCTCCCAGGACCCCATTTTTTTGCTAAATTTCTTTGAGCAACAATTAGAGCAGAAAATTCAGCATATTTCTATACAATTTTTTTGTACACATAAGATAGAAATGTAGTGCTGAAAGTTTAATGCTTACAAAAGACTTGCTGAAATAGTGAAAAATATGGAGTCACCAAGCTGGCTAAGAAACTCCCAAAGTCCACTAGCAAATCCAAGATCTAATCCTGTTACACACATCATAACAATTTAAGATAATTAGGATAAGGATAGTAGGAAATGAAAAAGAAAGAGCTCAAAAAACAATCACAACAGAAAAATAATAAAAACCTAGTCCTAGAAGAAAATAAATCCTAAAAGAAAAGAAATCCTAAAATCTGGAGCAAGTCCTAGCAGTAGTAGTCCAACTAGATGGCCACCACTACTACTCCTATCTCTGTTTAGCATCATCCACACGATAGTCCATTGGAATTTTGTTTGACACAGCTGAACAGCAAAGAAGGTGCCGTAGAAGCAGCTGCTACTGCTAGCTCCACTACATACATACTAGCCACTCTAAAACTTGTTTAAATCATTCACCCAACTCTAATCAATTCACCCAACTCTAATCAATTCAACTACGAGTTGCTGATTCGACAACCTACAAACTGATGACAAATTTATATGCCATGACCACATCCAGGAACAGTTCTATTATAACACAATATTTCAGGGAAACACACAAAAGAAAACAATTCTTGTAATACATTGTTAACAGGGCATGGATTTTACTCCTACAGCAAGAACAACAACCCTGGGAGAAACACATGCTCAAAAATCAAAAGCTTCTGCAATAAATAAATAAAGACAATTCCCAAAACTTGCTAGTAAAATAGTACTATGTGTACTAGAGGAGTCTTGTCAGGCACACAGATGCATATTCAGAAATCAAAACAATGATAAGTATAGGCAAGTGTAACTGGTCAGTGAAGTAGCTCATGTCATTGCTTCTATCTGTCATGGACTGGTTTTCTGTAACCGATACAATTCAGTTGAGTTTTAAGGTTGACTAATTGCGCCCTTGTAAGTGCCTAGCAAACAAACTACAGGAATGGCATAAAGAAAGGAACATGCCAATGCACTCCAGGTTTTGCAGCAAGTTGTACTTAAAACATTCACCTTAGACAATCCATGACTGTGTATAGCGTTAGATAATGCAAACAAGAACAGAAGGCAACTTTGCTTATATAGAAATGTTGGCAAATGCAAACTCCCAAGTCTAACCAGGAAGCATCAGACGCCGATCATAACACTGCTCACTCGCTTACACACACTACCGCCCCAAAATTCAGAACATAACCTAGTACTTGGCGCGTCGGCTCAATCAGGCATGGGGCGAAGCAAGGGGAAGAGGAGAGGGGAGGGGCACCTGCGCAGGGGCCGGGTAGTGACGGATGGCGGCCAGGTTGCACGGGCGACGGACGGTGGAGGCAAAGCCGCTCGGCGAAATAGAAGGCGGTGGCGACGGCGAGATGGGGTCGGTCGGAGGAAGAAGACGTGCTCCGGCGGGGGTGGGGGCGCGGGGGCGGCGGGGGTGTGGAGTCCGGCGAGGGTCGGGGCGGCGGGGGTGGGGGCGCGGGGGCGGCGCGGGTGCGGGGGGGCCGGTGAGGGTCGGGGCAGCGGCGTCGTGGGTCGGGGCAGCGCGTGGGTGGATCTAGTGGCGAGGGAGAGAGGGTCGAAGGGGATCTGGCGAGGGAGAGGGAGATAGCTAGGGGGAAGCTTACTAATGGCGCACCACACCTCGGTGCGCCATTAGAAATCTTTTTTTTAGATAGCAATGGCGCATCCCGCAGCGGTGCACCATTAGAAATATTTTTTTAGATAGCAATGGCGCACCCCGCAACGGTGCGCCATTAGAAATCTTTTTTTAGATAGCAATGGCGCACCTGCGCCATTAGAAATCTTTTTTTAGATAGCAATAGCGCACCCCGCAGCGGTGCGCCATTAGAATTTTTTTTATTACAGTTCGAGCACAGCTTATATTGCACCTAACCCAATCCACATCAGTACCCGCCCACTAGCCCGATTGGTCAGCACACAACACACACACCAGGAGGTCCTGGGTTCGATTCCCAGGCTCCGCAATATTTTTTTGCATTTTAAATGCTGTCTGATATTTATTTGTGTTTAAATATGTTCAAACTTGTTTAAATCATAACAGTAATTTTTTTTTATAAAAATAGTAATAATTTTTAAAAAAATATATTCAAATTTGTTACTTGAAAATATCATCGGCGGCGGCGGTGGAGCGGGGGAGGGTGAGGGGGTGCCCGTTGGCAGCGGTGGAGCGGGGGAGAGTGCGGGGGGCCGGGTGCTCGTCGGCGGCGGTGGAGGGGGATTGAGATCGAGTGTCCTCATGAATTCAAAAAGTGCCCGTGAAATTTAAAAATATTCATGATATCAAAAAGTGCCCATGAAATACAATCGAGAAATGAAGACTATGATTTAAATACAATCGATCTTAGCTAGCTATCTGTTCACAATCTTCTTACCCTTCTTTTTCGAAAATGGAGTTCTTCTGTGGAACGGACGTCCTTTAGGTAGGGTGGTCCTGCTTCTTCTTGTGGTGTGTGCTGCTACTTCATCGTTGTCGTCATGTTCGATCTTTGGGTCGCCGTACTTGTCGAAGTCTTGCTCATTGGCTACTCCATCCATTCCGATGATCTTCCTTTTGCCTCTCCTCACGACAACACGACTGGGCTTTGACGGGTCGGTAATGAAGAAGCATTGGTCCACTTGGGAAGCCAGTACCCATGGCTCATTTTTCGCGGTGACGTTTGCGCCCGCGGTCTTGGATTTGGCTTCGGGTATAACCATGGTGGTGAAATACCGGTCTTCTTTTAGGACGCTCTTGGCCCATCTGACACGGAACATCGGGACCTTCTCTCCAGCGTAGCTCAGCTCCCAGATCTCCTCGATCCTTCCGTAGTATCTGTCCTTGTCGTTACCGGTGTAGGATTCCATCGTTACCCCGGAGTTCTGATAACCATCGCTCTTCATGTCCTTGTCCTCGGTGTAGAATGTGTAGCCGTTGATATCATACGCCTCATAGGTCATCAGGTTGTGTTCGGCGCCCCGTGACAAGGCGAATATGAGTTGTTCTTCCGTGGAAGAATCCTCATGTAAAGGGTACGACAGAAGCTTCTGCTTGAACCAACGCGTGAAACATGAGTTGTGCTCTTTGATTATATCTCCGTCCGTCCTCTGTTGGCCTCGGTCATTGTACGTCTTCTCAATAAAGGTTTTGTGCTCTACCACCCAAGGATCGACCACGTCTATGTGTTGTAGTGCGACTAGGTTTGCTCTTTCAAAGTCAGCGAGTCGACCCTCGAAGTCGACATGCATTTCGCGGCGACCCTCACGGTGACCCCATCCAGGAAGCCTGCCGAGGTTCCTGTTGACGGGCAGACCAACGGGGTTCTCGATGCCTAGATAATCCGTGCAGTAGGAGATGCACTCTTCGGTCAGAAAGCCCCTGGCTATACTTCCCTCTGGACGTGACATGTTGTGAACGTATCCTTTGATGACACCATTCATCCTTTCGAACGGCATCATGCTGTGCAGGAACGTCTGCCCGAGTTGGATGATATCCTCCACGATATGGACCAGCAGATACACCATAACGTCGAAGAATGCGGGCGGGAAGTACATCTCAAGCTCGCATAGTATCACCACGATCTCTTCCTGTAGCCTTCTGAGTTGCCTCACGCCAATTGACTTCCGAGAGATGACGTCAAAAAAGTTGCATAGGCCAAATAGCGTTTCACGGACGTGCACGTCCATGATCCCACGGATTGCAACTGGAAGTATCTGCGTCATCAGCACGTGACAGTCGTGAGACTTCATCCCGCTGAACTTTTGCTTCGCTGGGTCTAGGTATCTGCTTATCTTCCCCGCGTAACCGTAAGGAAGTTTTACTCCTACGAGGCAGGTGAAAAACTGCTCGATCTCCTCCTGACTTAGAGTGAAGCACGCGGGAGGGTAGTCACTTCCGGTCTTCTTGGCCTTTTTGCCTTTGCGACGAGTTTCTGTGTCCTGCTTCACCTCATCATCATCATCATCATCATCATCATCATCATCATCATCATCATCATTAGCGTGAAGCTCCTGCCTGATGCCCATTGATTTCAAGTCTGCCCTTGCTTTTGGCCCATCTTTGGTCCTCTCTGGCATGTTGAGCAGGGTACCAAGCAGACTCTCGCACACGTTCTTCGTGATATGCATGGCATCAAGGCTATGAGGCACACGGTGGATCTTCCAGTACGGCAAGTCCCAGAAAACAGACCTCGTTTTCCATACCTTCAGCAGCGGCTCTGGCGCCTTTTGCTTCTTTCCCGGCTCTGGCGCCTTTTGCTTCTTTCCCGGCAGTGGGCAATCTTTCCAATTTTTCAACAGCTCGTCTATTTCCTCGCCGCTCCTCGTACGCGGGCGTTTTCGGGGTTCGGTTTCACCATCGAACAGATCCTTGCGTTTCCTCCACAGGTCATCGTCGCGAAGCCACCTTCGATGTCCCATGAACACAATTTTCGAAGATCCGGGATCTCTATCTAGCTGGCGATACGTTGTGTCATCCATGCACCTTACGCATCCAGAAAATCCATGGACTACCTGCCCCGCGAGATATCCGTAACCGAGATGGTCATGCATCGTCGTGAGCAGTGCGGCTCTCATAGGGAAATATTCTTTCTCTGCGGCATCCCACGTATTGGCTGGCGTTTTCCACAGCGTGTCTAGCTCCTTTTTCAGTAGCCCTAGATACAGATTGATGTCGTTCCCTGGTTGTTTCGGCCCTTTAATTAGCATACTCATGTGAATGTACTTCCTCTTCATGCACAACCAGGGGGGAAGGTTGTACATCCACATAAACACAGGCCACGTGCTATGTGTGCTTCTCTGGCTGCCAAACGGATTGATTGTTGGAAATATGCCCTAGAGGCAATAATAAAAGCATTATTATTATATTTCCTTGTTCATGATAATTGTCTTTATTCATGCTAAAATTGTATTATCCAGAAATCGTAATACATGTGTGAATAATAGACTCCAACATGTCCCTAGTAAGCCTCTAGTTGACTAGCTCGTTGATCAACAGATAGTCATGGTTTCCTGACTATGGACATTGGATGTCATTTGATAACGAGATCACATCATTAGGAGAATGATGTGATGGACAAGACCCAATCCTGAACATAGCACAAGATCGTATAGTTCGTTTGCTAGAGTTTTCCAATGTCAAGTATCCTTTCCTTAGACCATGAGATCGTGTAAATCCCGGATACCGTAGGAGTGCTTTGGGTATACCAAACGTCACAATGTAACTGGGTGACTGTAAAGGTATACTACGGGTATCTCCGAAAGTTTCTGTTGGGTTGACACGAATCAAGACTGGGATTTGTCACTTCGTATGACGGAGAGGTATCACTGGGCCCACTCGGTAATGCATCATCATAATGAGCTCAAAGTGACCAAGTGTCTGGTCATGGGATCATGCATTACGGTACGAGTAAAGTGACTTGCCGGTAACGAGATTGAACGAGGTATTGGGATACCGACGATCGAATCTCGGGCAAGTAACATACCGACTGACAAAGGGAATTGTATACAGGGTTGCTTGAATCCTCAACATCGTGGTTCATCCGATGAGATCATCGAGGAGCATGTGGGAGCCAACATGGGTATCCAGATCCCGCTGTTGGTTATTGACCGGAGAGCGATCTCGGTCATGTCTACATGTCTCCCGAACCCATAGGGTCTACACACTTAAGGTTCGGTGACGCTAGGGTTGTAGGGATATGTATATGCAGTAACCCGAATGTTATTCGGAGTCCCGGATGAGATCCCGGACGTCGCGAGGAGTTCCGGAATGGTCCGGAGGTAAAGAATTATATATAGGAAGTGCTATTTCGGGCATCGGGACAAGTTTCGGGGTCACCGGTATTGTACCGGGACCACCGGAAGGGTCTCGGGGGTCCATCGGGTGGGGCCACCTGCCCCGGGGGCCACATGGGCTGTAGGGGGTGCACCTTGGCCTGCATGGGCTAAGGGCACCAGCCCCAAGAGGCCCATGCGCCTAGGGTTCAAGAAGGGAAGAGTCCCAAAGGGGGAAGGCACCTCCTAGGTGCCTTGGGGAGGAGGGATTCCTCCCCTTGGCCGCACCCCCCTAGGAGATTGGATCTCCTAGGGCCGGCGCCCCCCCTTGGCCCTCCTATATATAGTGGGGAGATGGAGGACTTCTTACCCTTGCCTTTTGGTGCCTCCCTCTCCCTCTCCAACACATCCTCCTCCTCCATAGTGCTTGGCGAAGCCCTGCCGGAGTACTGCAGCTCCACCACCACCACGCCGTCGTGCTGCTGTTGGAGCCATCTTCCTCAACCTCTCCTTCCCCCTTGCTGGATCAAGAAGAAGGATACGTTACGCTGACCGTACATGTGTTGAACGCGGAGGTGCCGTCCGTTTGGCGCTAGGATCTCCGGTGATTTGGATCACGTCGAGTACGCCTTCCTCATCCCCGTTCTTTGAACGCTTCCGCGCGTGATCTACAAAGGTATGTAGATGCAATCCGATCACTCGTTGCTAGATGAACTCCTAGATGGATCTTGGTGAAACCGTAGGAAAATTTTTGTTTTCTGCAACGTTCCCCAACAGTGGCATCATGAGCTAGGTCTATGCGTAGTTCTCTTGCACAAGTAGAACACAATTTTTTGTGGGCGTTGATGTTGTCAACTTTCTTGCCGCTACTAGTCTTATCTTGCTTCAACGGTATTGTGGGATGAAGCGGCCCGGACCAACCTTACACGTACGCTTACGTGAGACCGGTTCCCCCGACTAACATGCACTAGTTGCATAAGGTGGCTGGCGGGTGTCTGTCTCTCCCACTTTAGTTGGAGCGGATTCGATGAAAAGGGTCCTTATGAAGGGTAAATAGAAGTTGACAAATCACGTTGTGGCTTTCACGTAACAACAATTAGAGGACGTCTAACTTGTTTTTGCAGCAAGTGCTTTGTGATATGATATGGCCAAAGTTGTGATGAATGATGAATGATATATATGTGATGTATGAGATGTTCATGCTATTGTAATAGGAATCACGACTTGCATGTCGATGAGTATGACAACCGGCAGGAGCCATAGGAGTTGTCTTTATTTTTGTATGACCTGCGTGTCATTGAGAAACGCCATGTAAATTACTTTACTTTATTGCTAAACGCGTTAGCCATAGTAGTACAAGTAATAGTTGGCGAGCAACTTCATGGAGACACGATGATGGAGATCATGATGATGGAGATCATGGTGTCATGCCGGTGACAAGATGATCATGGAGCCCCAAGATGGAGATCAAAGGAGCTATGTGATATTGGCCATATCATGTCACTTTTATTATTTGATTGCATGTGATGTTTATCATATTTATGCATCTTGTTTACTTAGAACGACGGTAGTAAATAAGATGATCCCTCATAATAATTACAAGAAAGTGTTCCCCCTAACTGTGCACCGTTGCGACAGTTCGTTGTTTCGAAGCACCAAGTGATGATCGGGTGTGATAGATTCTAGCGTTCACATACAACGGGTGTAAGACAGATTTACACATGCAAAACACTTAGGTTGACTTGACGAGCCTAGCATGTACAGACATGGCCTCGGAACACAGAAGACCGAAAGGTCGAGCATGAGTCGTATAGAAGATACGATCAACATGAAGATGTTCACCGACGTTGACTAATCCGTCTCACGTGATGATCGGACACGGCCTAGTTAACTCGGATCATGTTATACTTAGATTACAGGAGGGATGTCTATCTAAGTGGGAGTTCATTATAATTTGATTAGATGAACTTAATTATCATGAACTTAGTCTAAAATATTTACAATATGTCTTGTAGATCAAATGGCCAACGTAGTCCTCAACTTCAACGCGTTCCTAGAGAAAACCAAGCTGAAAGACGATGGCAGCAACTACACGGACTGGGTCCAGAACCTGAGGATCATCCTCATAGCTGCCAAGAAAGATTATGTCCTACAAGCACCGCTAGGTGACGCACCTGTTCTCCCTGCAGAACAAGACATTATGAACGCTTGGCAGGCACGTACCGATGACTACTCCCTCGTTCAGTGTGGCATGCTTTACAGCTTAGAGCCGGGGCTCCAAAAGCGTTTTGAGAGACACGGAGCATATGAGATGTTCGAAGAGCTGAAAATGGTTTTCCAAGCTCATGCCCAGGTCGAGAGATATGAAGTCTCCGACAAGTTCTTCAGCTGTAAGATGGAGGAAAACAGTTCTGTCAGTGAGCACATACTCACTATGTCTGGGTTGCATAACCGCTTGACTCAGCTGGGAGTTAATCTCCCGGATGACGCGGTCATTGACAGAATCCTTCAGTCGCTTCCACCGAGCTACAAGAGCTTTGTGATGAACTTCAATATGCAGGGGATGGAAAAGACCATTCCTGAAGTATTTGCAATGCTTAAATCAGCAGAGGTAGAAGTCAAAAAGGAACATCAAGTGTTGATGGTGAATAAAACCACTAAGTTCAAGAAGGGCAAGGGTAAGAAAGCTTTTAAGAAGGACGGCAAGGGAGTTGCCGCGCCCGGCAAGCAAGCTGCCGGGAAGAAGCCAAAGAATGGACCCAAGCCCGAGACTGACTGCTTTTATTGCAAGGAAAGTGGTCACTGGAAACGGAACTGCCCCAAATACTTAGCGGACAAGAAGGCCGGCAAAACAAAAGGTATATGTGATATACATGTAATTGATGTGTACCTTACCAGTACTCATAGTAGCTCCTGGGTATTTGATACCGGTGCAGTTGCTCACATTTGTAACTCAAAGCAGAAGCTGCGGAATAAGCGGAGACTGGCGAAGGACGAGGTGACGATGCGCGTCGGGAATGGTCCCAAGGTTGATGTGATCGCCGTCGGCATGCTGCCTCTACATTTACCTACGGGATTAGTTTTGAACCTCAATAATTGTTATTTAGTGCCAAGTTTGAGCATGAACATTGTATCAGGATCTTGTTTAATACGAGATGGCTACTCATTTAAATCCGAGAATAATGGTTGTTCTATTTATATGAGAGATATGTTTTATGGTCATGCTCCGATGGTGAATGGTTTATTCTTAATGAATCTCGAGCGTAATGCTACACATATTCATAGTGTGAGTACCAAAAGATGTAAGATTGATAATGATAGTCCCACATACTTGTGGCACTGCCTCCTTGGTCACATAGGTGTCAGACGCATGAAGAAGCTCCATGCTGATGGACTTTTAGAGTCTCTTGATTACGAATCATTTGACACATGCGAACCATGCCTCATGGGTAAAATGACCAAGACTCCGTTCTCAGGAACAATGGAGCGAGCAACCAACTTATTGGAAATCATACATACTGATGTGTGCGGTCCAATGAGTGTTGAGGCTCGCGGTGGCTATCGTTATGTTCTCACCCTCACTGATGACTTGAGTAGATATGGGTATGTCTACTTAATGAAACACAAGTCTGAAACCTTTGAAAAGTTCAAGGAATTTCAGAGTGAGGTTGAGAATCAACGTGACAGGAAAATCAAGTTCCTGCGATCAGATCGTGGAGGAGAATACTTGAGTCACGAGTTTGGCACACACTTAAGAAAATGTGGAATAGTTTCACAACTCACGCCGCCTGGAACACCTCAGTGTAATGGTGTGTCTGAACGTCGTAATCGCACTCTATTAGATATGGTGCGATCTATGATGTCTCTTGCCGATTTACTGCTATCTTTTTGGGGCTATGCTTTAGAGACTGCCGCATTCACTTTAAATAGGGCTCCGTCGAAATCCGTTGAGACGACACCGTTTGAATTATGGTTTGGGAAGAAACCTAAGCTGTCGTTTCTAAAAGTTTGGGGATGCGATGCTTATGTCAAGAAACTTCAACCTGAAAAGCTCGAACCCAAGTCGGAGAAATGTGTCTTCATAGGATACCCTAAAGAAACTATTGGGTATACCTTCTACCTCAGATCCGAAGGCAAGATCTTTGTTGCCAAGAATGGATTCTTTCTAGAGAAGGAGTTTCTCTCGAAAGAAGTAAGTGGGAGGAAAGTAGAACTTGATGAAGTATTACCTCTTGAACCGGAAAATGGCGCAACTCAAGAAAATGTTCCTGAGGTGCCTGCACCGACTAGAGAGGAAGTTAATGATGATGATCAAGATACTTCTGATCAAGCTCCTACTGAAATTCGAAGGTCCACAAGGACGCGTTCCGCACCAGAGTGGTACAGCAACCCTGTCTTGGAAATCATGTTGTTAGACAATGGTGAACCTTCGAACTATGAAGAAGCGATGGCGGGCCCGGATTCCGACAAATGGCTAGAAGCCATGAAATCCGAGATAGGATCCATGTATGAAAACGAAGTATGGACTTTGACTGACTTGCCCGTTGAGCGGCGAGCCATAGAAAATAAATGGATCTTTAAGAAGAAGACAGACGCGGATGGTAATGTGACCATCTATAAAGCTCGGCTTGTCGCTAAGGGATATCGACAAGTTCAAGGGGTTGACTACGATGAGACTTTCTCACCGGTAGCGAAGCTAAAGTCCGTCCGAATCATGTTAGCAATTGCCGCATTCTATGATTATGAAATATGGCAAATGGACGTCAAAACGGCATTCCTTAATGGTTTCCTTAAGGAAGAATTGTATATGATGCAACCGGAAGGTTTTGTCGATCCTAAGAATGCTGACAAGGTGTGCAAGCTCCAACGCTCGATTTATGGGCTGGTGCAAGCATCTCAGAGTTGGAACATTCGCTTTGATGAGATGATCAAAGCGTTTGGGTTTACGCAGACTTATGGAGAAGCCTGCGTTTACAAGAAAGTGAGTGGGAGCTCTGTAGCATTTCTCATATTATATGTAGATGACATACTTTTGATGGGAAATGATATAGAACTCTTGGACAGCATCAAGGCCTACTTGAATAAGAGTTTTTCAATGAAGGACCTTGGAGAAGCTGCATATATATTAGGCATCAAGATCTATAGAGATAGATCAAGACGCCTCATAGGTCTTTCACAAAGCACATACCTTGATAAGATATTGAAGAAGTTCAATATGGACCAGTCTAAGAAGGGGTTCTTGCCTGTGTTGCAAGGCGTGAAATTGAGCTCAGCTCAATGTCCGACCACGGCAGAAGATATAGAAGAGATGAGTGTCATCCCCTATGCCTCAGCCACAGGTTCTATTATGTATTGCATACTGTGTACCAGACCTAATGTAAACCTTGCCGTAAGTTTGGTAGGAAGGTACCAAAGTAATCCCGGCAAGGAACACTGGACAGCGGTCAAGAATATCCTGAAGTACCTGAAAAGGACTAAGGAAATGTTTCTCGTTTATGGAGGTGACGAAGAGCTCGTCGTAAAGGGTTACGTCGACGCTAGCTTCGACACAGATCTGGATGACTCAAAGTCACAAACCGGATACGTGTATATTTTGAATGGTGGGGCAGTAAGCTGGTGCAGTTGCAAGCAGAGCATCATGGTGGGATCTACATGTGAAGCGGAGTACATGGCAGCCTCAGAGGCAGCGCATGAAGCAATTTGGGTGAAGGAGTTCATCACCGACCTAGGAGTCATACCCAATGCGTCGGGGCCGATCAAGCTCTTTTGTGACAACATTGGAGCTATTGCACTTGCCAAGGAGCCCAGGTTTCACAAGAAGACAAGGCACATCAAGCGTCGCTTCAACTCCATTCATGAAAATGTTCAAGATGGGGACATAGATATTTGTAAAGTACATACGGACCTGAATGTAGCAGATCCGTTGACTAAACATCTTCCTAGAGCAAAACATGATCACACCAGAATTCCATGGGTGTTCGATTCATCACAATGTAACTAGATTATTGACTCTAGTGCAAGTGGGAGACTGTTGGAAATATGCCCTAGAGGCAATAATAAAAGCATTATTATTATATTTCCTTGTTCATGATAATTGTCTTTATTCATGCTATAATTGTATTATCCGGAAATCGTAATACATGTGTGAATAATAGACTCCAACATGTCCCTAGTAAGCCTCTAGTTGACTAGCTCGTTGATCAACAGATAGTCATGGTTTCCTGACTATGGACATTGGATGTCATTTGATAACGAGATCACATCATTAGGAGAATGATGTGATGGACAAGACCCAATCCTGAACATAGCACAAGATCGTATAGTTCGTTTGCTAGAGTTTTCCAATGTCAAGTATCCTTTACTTAGACCATGAGATCGTGTAACTCCCGGATACCGTAGGAGTGCTTTGGGTATACCAAACGTCACAACGTAACTAGGTGACTATAAAGGTATACTACGGGTATCTCCGAAAGTGTCTGTTGGGTTGACACGGATCAAGACTAGGATTTGTCACTCCGTATGATGGAGAGGTATCACTGGGCCCACTCGGTAATGCATCATCATAATGAGCTCAAAGTGACCAAGTGTCTGGTCATGGGATCATGCATTACGGTACGAGTAAAGTGACTTGCCGGTAACGAGATTGAACGAGGTATTGGGATACCGACGATCGAATCTCGGGCAAGTAACATACCGATTGACAAAGGGAATTGTATACGGGGTTGCTTGAATCCTCGACATCGTGGTTCATCCGATGAGATCATCAAGGAGCATGTGGGAGCCAACATGGGTATCCAGATCCCGCTGTTGGTTATTGACCGGAGAGCGATCTCGGTCATGTCTACATGTCTCCCGAACCCGTAGGGTCTACACACTTAAGGTTCGGTGACGCTAGGGTTGTAGGGATATGTATATGCAGTAACCCGAATGTTATTCGGAGTCCCGGATGAGATCCCGGACGTCGCGAGGAGTTCCGGAATGGTCCGGAGGTAAAGAATTATATATAGGAAGTGCTATTTTGGGCATCGGGACAAGTTTCGGGGTCACTGGTATTGTACCGGGACCACCGGAAGGGTCCCGGGGGTCCACCGGGTGGGGCCACCTGCCCCGGGGGGGCACATGGGCTGTAGGGGGTGCGCCTTGGCCTGCATGGGCTAAGGGCACCAGCCCCAAGAGGCCCATGCGCCTAGGGTTCAAGAAGGGAAGAGTCCCAAAGGGGGAAGGCACCTCCTAGGTGCCTTGGGGAGGAGGGATCTCCTAGGGCCGGCCCCCCCCTTGGCCCTCCTATATATAGTGGGGAGATGGAGGACTTCTTACCCTTGCCTTTTGGTGCCTCCCTCTCCCTCTCCAACACATCCTCCTCCTCCATAGTGCTTGGCGAAGCCCTGTCGGAGTACTGCAGCTCCACCACCACCACGCCATTGTGCTGCTGTTGGAGCCATCTTCCTCAACCTCTCCTTCCCCCTTGCTAGATCAAGAAGAAGGAGACATTACGCTGACCGTACGTGTGTTGAACGCGGAGGTGCCGTCCGTTCGGCGCTAGGATCTCTGGTGATTTGGATCACGTCGAGTACGCCTTCCTCATCCCCGTTCTTTGAACGCTTCCGCGCGTGATCTACAAAGGTATGTAGATGCAATCCGATCACTCGTTGCTAGATGAACTCCTAGATGGATCTTGGTGAAACCGTAGGAAAATTTTTGTTTTCTGCAACGTTCCCCAACATTGACTCCATCGGTGCTCGCGCCCAGCACGATGTTCCTTGGATCCTTCCCAACTTCTAGGTATTCGAAGTTCAACGCTTGCCACTGGCTCGCATTCTTAGGGTGACTCAGCATCTTGTCTTTTTTATTTATCTCCGGATCATTTCCGTCATCTTCCCGCTTCTTCTCCTCCCTATCCGCGCGCCAACGCAGGAGCTTTGCTACCTTAGGGTCCGCGAAATACCGCTGCAGATGAGGAGTGATCAGAAAGTACCACACCGATTTTCGAGGAGCTTTCTTCCTCTTCTTGTATCGAGTGGCGCCACACACCGGACATATGGTAGACTCCGCGTGCTCGTCCCGATAAATGATGCAATTGTTCATGCACACATAGTATTTCACGTGCGGTAAATCCAGAGGACACACGATTTTCTTCGCCTCCTCGAAACTGGTCGGGCACTTGTTCCCCTTGGGAAGACATTCGCGCCAGAATGACATGTTCTCGTTGAAGCATGCGTCGGTCATTTTGTGTTTTACCTTCATCTCCAGAGCCATGAGGGTTACTTTCAGGCGGGTATCCTCGGGCCTGCATCCTTCATACAATGGAGTAACCGCGTCTATCTCCAGTTGATCCAGCTTGGCTTTCTCTCGGGCAGCAGCTCTTGCGTTATTCGTCTGCTTGAGAAGCAGCTCTTGAATATGAGGGTCCTGCACTCAGCCTCCATCGTCGTCTGCTCCGGCATCTTCATCTTCATGATCATGCCCTTCGTCTTGATCTTCCTCATCATCACGTACGACATCTTCTACATGATGACTGTGTACAGCATCACCGTCGTGATCATGTCATGGAGATTCTTCGTCTTCTCGCCCGCCCTCGCCGCGGTGGTACTTGTCTTGTTGCCCTTCCTCATTTCTTGCCCGGCCCCCATGGACGACTTCATAGTCATCTTCATCACCTTGCCACCGATAGCCATCCATGAAACCACGCAAGAGCAGGTGTGCGCACCCGCCCGGAATCCGGGTCTGTAATAAGGCTCTTCAGCTTGCATCTTCGACACGGACATCTTATCTCCGTCTCGTTCTTTTGAAGCATCTCGGCCTTCGCGGAGCTCAAAAACCTATTCACGATGCCTTCGGTCATCGTGCGGACCTTGGTCTCCTACGGGGTAGAGCAAAACGATATTTTAGAATCAAGAAAAAATTTGGCATGACCTTCCCTAAAAATAGGACCAAAAAGAATGCATAGTGCCAAAATTCTCGCCGAAATGGAAATGAATCAACATTCCGGCAAAATATTGGCAACTATCGCATTTCAAATACCGGTACCTGCAAACACAAACATATATGCAACACCACAAACACATGCAACACCACAAACGTACATAGATCTAGCTAGGCCACAAAAAGTGCATGTGCACGTTGTTGGAGCGAGCTAGGGAGAAAAAAAGTAGATCTACATCATGAAGATAGCTTTCCCCTTACTTACCTATCAAAAAAAGGTAATTTCACCACTTAATTTTGATGAATCTATGGTGGAAATGAGGTGAGGAGGAGGAGACAGCCGAAAGCTTGGAGAAGGAGGTGGAGGGAATGAAGTGGAGAATATGAGTGGGTAGGTGTGGGCCTGTCCAAAATATCTTGTTAGGGTCCTAGGTTACTAATGGCGCACACCTGCAAATGCGCCATTAGTAACCCTGGTTACTAATGGCGCACCTGCAGGTGGTGCACCATTAGTAGTTTTGCAGAAAAGTAAAAAAATATATTATATATATATACTAATGGCGCACTTTTACAGGGTGCGCCATTAGTAGTTTAAACTAGTAATGACGCACTGTGACGCGGTGCGCCATTAGTAGTTTTGCAAAAAAAAAAAGAATAAAAAAAATTCAGTACTGGCGCACTCCATGTCTGGTGCGCCATTACTAGTTAGAACTAGTAATGGCGCACTTTGGTAGGATGCGCCATTAGTATGTATGTAAAAATGAAAAAAAAATTATCACTAGTGGCGCACCAGTTTTTTGGTGCGCCATTAGTGTCTTCCACACTAATGACGCATCACCAACTGGTGCGCCATTAGTATATAGTAGTAGCGCACTACTTCCCTGGTGCGGCATTAGTGTCAATCCTATCTATAGCCCTTTTCCTAGTAGTGCGTACGGTGTGTAGACATGATATGGAGTCGTGTCCAAATAGGACACTTGTATCTTAGGCCTCTTATATATAGCGAGGGTAGACACACGATGTAACCTATGCCAACGTAATAGCACGGGCACGCGGGGGAGCCAGCGGCGTGTGCCGGCACTCGGGCGACCGGGGTGTGGTATTGTAGCGGTGTCATGGGGAGGAGCGCCTGTAGTCATGCCCCGAGGATGTAGCCATGATGGTGAACCTCGTTAACAAATCTCGGTGTCGTGCCTCGTGTGATTGCTTGGTCCTCGGTAGATCGACGGAGCGCCTCGGATTTATTCTAACAGTGAATATGCTTGGCAGAGTGATGGTTCAACTGAGAGACCTTTTCATGGCCCTTCGGTTGGCTTTGTTGAGGGGGCATCTGGCCCAGACTACCGGCAGCGAGGTGGCTACCGCGGTCATCATGGTGGTTGAGGTGGCCGGTTCCGGCATCGTCAGCCTCCTCCACATGTCGTCGTTGAGCTGACGGACTCTATGGAGGCGACCGATTCCGGGTAGACGCCGGACCTGCCCGGTCAGGATTTAGAGGTAGTGACTGCGCTGGCTACGGTTGTGATACCTGGGACTAAGACCATAGCGACAGGTTCGATTCAGGTTACAGACAAGGCAGAATCTGATAGATCGTCCAAGTGGGCTCGCAAGAAGGAGAAGATGTCGTGCTATCGTTGTGGCGAGAAGGGCCACTTTATTGCGGAATGCGTGACTGAGCTTTGTGATACATACCTCAAGCCAGCACATGATACGGAGGAATGCCCAATTTGCGTGAACAGATGCCGACTATCACCATTTATGGGATGTATTGTGCTGAGTTGATGTTTTTTGAGTCTCCTAGTGCGAGGGAGATCCCAGAGGAGACCCATAGCATGACTACTGGGGTTGTGAAAGTTACCAAAAGTGATGTCTCTAAGACTCAGATTGTGCAGAGGCTTAAGGAGTTAGCTCTAGGTGACTTCCAATGGGAGCTTGTTAGTCTCGAGGCCAACATGTATAAGGTTGACTTACCTCATGTTGAGGATTTGCAGAGACTTCTGAGTTTTGGGTTGTGTAGAGTACCTGGCACATATTGCATCTTGGAGTTCCATGAGTGGAAGAAGGTTGAGCCAAAGGGCAAGCCTCTTACTCAGATCTGGTTACGTTTTTCCAGGGCTCCCTCGAAGCCAATGCAGGATGCTCGGGTCGTTGCTAGCTTGGGTATCTTGGTTGGGAAAACTGAAAGAGTGAATATGGCCTTTACCCGAGCTCACGGGGTGGCCCGACTGCTGGTGAGTGTTCTGGATATTGAGTTCGTGCCTGATGTGGTTAAGTGGACATATCGGGGCGAAGCATTCGACCTCGAGGTTGAGTTTGAGGATGCTGATCTTTTCGCTGAGGCTATCGATGGGACTGATGTAGACATGCACGAGGGAGATGATAGTTCAGGTGCTAAGGAGGCGCCAGTGGATGATGTTGGACGAGAGTTGTCCAACGGATCGGGGTCCGTCTCTCAGGCGCCCGGGGATGGGACGACGCCATCCTCTTCGGTGCCAATGAACACTCTGAGATTTGGGCCGTTTGAGCCAGCTTCTGCTCCTCCCAGACTCTGGAGTGACCGGGTGGAGTCCGATGACGTGCTTGAGCGCACGCTACCTACCCTGGACTTTGATGTTGCTGATGGTCCCATGATCGGGGGCTCGGAGGTGATTGTCTCTCTGATGACCTCGGTTGAGGGAGGGGAGGATGAGCTTGGGCAGGTGGCCCCTCTTTCTCCTGCTCTGACCGTTGTCTCATCCCGGGCGATGGAGCCGACTACGGCGGCTGTGCCTAGGGGAGGGGGTCCTGGGCAGGTGGCCTCGGCTCCCTCTTCTCCTCCAGCGGCTAGGGTGGCCGCACCGCCTGTGGCACCCGTGACTCCCTCTAGCCAGAGGGTCGGGGCGGGCGGGGAGTACGGGCAGGAGACCCATGCACTCCCCTCCCCCTGTGCGCCAGCGTCCCAGGGCGTCAGCTCGAGGCCGACGTCGATGGGGCCATGGTGAAGGAAATATGCCCTAGAGGCAATAATAAAGTTATTATTTATTTCCTTATATCATGATAAAAGTTTCTTATTCATGCTAGAATTGTATTAACCGGAAACATAATACATGTGTGAATACATAGACAAACAGAGTGTCACTAGTATGCCTCTACTAGACTAGCTTGTTAATCAAAGATGGTTATGTTTCCTAACCATGGACAAAGAGTTGTCATTTGATTAACAGGATCACATCATTAGTTGAATGATCTGATTGACATGACCCATTCCATTAGCTTAGCACCCGATCGTTTAGTATGTTGCTATTGCTTTCTTCATGACTTATACATGTTCCTATGACTATGAGATTATGCAACTCCCATTTGCCAGAGGAACACTTTGTGTGCTACCAAACGTCACAACGTAACTGGGTGATTATAAAGGAGCTCTACATGTGTCTCCAAAGGTACATGTTGGGTTGGCATATTTCGAGATTAGGATTTGTCACTCCGATTGTCGGAGAGGTATCTCAGGGCCCTCTCGGTAATGCACATCACTTAAGCCTTGCAAGCATTGCAACTAATGAGTTAGTTGTGGGATGATGTATTACAGAATGAGTAAAGAGACTTGCCGGTAACGAGATTGAACTAGGTATGGGATACCGACGATCGAATCTCGGGCAAGTAACATACCGATGACAAAGGGAACAACGTATGTTGTTATGCGGTCTGACCGATAAAAGATCTTCGTAGAATATGTAGGAGCCAATATGAGCATCCAGTTTCCGCTATTGGTTATTGACCAGAGACGTGTCTCGGTCTTGTCTACATTGTTCTCTAACCCGTAGGGTCCGCACGCTTAGGGTTACGATGACAGTTATATTATGAGTTTATACATTTTGATGTACCGAAGGTTGTTCGGAGTCCCGGATGTGATCACGGACATGACGAGGAGTCTCGAAATGGTCGAGACATAAAGATTGATATATTGGAAGCCTATGTTTGGATATCGGAAGTGTTCCGGGTGAAATCGGGATTTTACCGGAGTACCGAGAGGTTACCGGAACCCCCCGGGAGCTATATGGGCCTAAGTGGGCCTTAGTGGAAAAGAGAAGGGGCAGCCCAAGATGGGCCGTGCGCCCCTCCCCTCCCTTGGTCCGAATAGGACAAGGAGAGGGGGCCGGCCCCCCTCTGTCTTTTCCCCCCTCCGCGAATCCTATTCCAACTAGGATTGGGGGGGGGGAATCCTACTCCCAGAGGGAGTAGGACTCCTCCTGGCGCGCCTCTCCTAGGCCGGCCGCACCCCCCCCCTTGAGCCTTTATATACGGAAGCAGGGTCACCCCAGAGAAACACAAGTTGATCCACGTGATCATATTCTTAGCCGTGTGTGGTGCCCCCTTCCACCATAGTCCTCGATAATATTGTAGCGGTGCTTAGGCGAAGCCCTGCTGCAGTAGTACATCAAGATTGTCACCATGCCGTCGTGCTGACGGAACTCTTCCCCGACACTTTGCTGGATCGGAGTCCGGGGATCGTCATCGAGCTGAACGTGTGCTAGAACTCGGAGGTGCCGTAGTTTCGGTGCTTGATCGGTCGGGCCGTGGAGACGTACGACTACATCAACCAAACGCTTCAGTTGTTGATCTACAAGGATACGTAGATCATACTCTCCCCTCTCGTTGCTATGCATCACCATGATCTTGCGTGAGCGTAGGAAAATTTTGAAATTACTACGAAACCCAACACATGGAGCTCCCCACCGCTTCTTATAGTGGCTCCTGCTGCTTCTTCGAGGGGTGCAGCCCCGCAGTGTGTTGGGGATGAGGCTGGAGGCCTTCCTTCCAGCGGGGTAACTCGGGAGGCGGTCATCGCTTTTGGAGGGATTCTGGATCCGGTATCTGAGGGGCGACGAATGAGCTTCCGCCTCCAGGATCATCCGGAGGTTGACGACATGCAGCAGCGGTGCGCCATGAGGGCGGCCAAGCTTCGTGACATTGATGTCACTACTGGTATGTCGGTCAACACCTCTAATTCCATTTTGCATTTTTCTAATAATGAGATTATTAATAACGCAAATCAATTAGGAGTTTCACTAGGTAGTAATGATAGTGAAATCTCTAACTCGGTCAATGATATCCTGGATTTGGAAGCGGAACGCGCTTTAGAAATGATTCAAAACTTAGCAGCGGTCAAACCCATGAATGACTCCGATATAGATGCGTTGGGAGTCAGGGTGCTCGATAATTTTTGTGCGGATCTTGCACCATCCCTTCCTAAGTCAGAGGAAGAGGATGACACTTTCGAGGCTGAAGTAGTTAGATCCATGGAGCCCGGTTGTGAGGACAGGATGGAGGATCAAAACAAACCTAAACGCAAGTGGCAGCGAAAGATTTATCCTGCTTCGGCGGTGCGCAGGAGTGCTAGGATCCGTACTACTAAAAAATTTCATGACGAAATATGAAAGGAATCTTTTGGAATAGCAGAGGTCTGAAAGACTTGGCTAAAAGAAGGTTTCTTGCAGATGCTTCCATCGAGCATAGGTTGGATTTTATTGCTCTCTCGCAAACTGGTAGAGATAATTTTTCTCCCCAGTTTCTCAGTACTTTATCAGGAGGTGTCAATTTTGATTGGCACTGCCTTTCTCCGAGAGGAAGATCGGGTGGGATCTTACTTGGAGTTAGATGTGAATTGCTGGAAGTGCGAAGTGTAGTGATGGGAGATTTCGCAGTTAAGTTTCGGGTTAGGTCGAAGGCCGATGGGTTTAATTGGGCACTGGTGGCGGTATATGGTGCCGCAGCCAAAACTCAAACCAGAGTTTTTAGCAGATCTTGTTCAAATTTGCGGTTCCGAGCAGCTTCCAATCTTCGTTGGGGGTGATTTCAACATTATTAGAAGGAGAGAGGAAAAGAACAATGATAATTTCAATGGCAGGTGGTCGTTCATGTTTAATACCATTATTGAAAGCTTGGATCTGAGAGAGATAGAGCTTTCAGGTAGAAAATTCACCTGGGCTAATAGCTTGCCAAACCCGACGTTCGAGAAGCTGGATCGAGTCCTTGCGAGCGGCGAATGGGAACATAAATTTCACTTGGTAACGGTCCAGGCACTTTCGCGCGGAATTTTTGACCACACACCTTTACTGGTGGACTCCGGTGAGGCAACCCACATGGGGAACAAAAACTCATTTTCGTTCAAACTGGCATGGTTTGAAAGAGAAGGCTTTCTGGATCTGGTAGCCAGGGAATGGGATAAGGATGCATGAGGAAGAACTTCGGTTGAGCGTTGGCAGAATAAGATGATGCACTTGAGGAGTTTCTTGCATGGGTGGGCTAAGCATCCTAGTGGGATTTATAAGGTTGAAAAGAAAAGGATCCTTACACTTATTCAGTCCCTAAATTTAAAATCCGAGTCCACAATCGTATAGATGACGGAGCTTAATGCTAAACTTGAGGCGGAGATGAGATTGAAAAAGCTGCTCCGCGAAGAAGAATTGAAGTGGGTGTTGCGGGCTAAGGTTCGCAAAGTGGTCCAGGGGGATGCGAACACTCAATTCTTTCACATGATCGCTAATGGCAAGCACAGAAAGAAGAGAATCTTTCAGCTTGAGCAAGACGAAGGAACGATTTTAGGACAAGAAAACCTAATTATACATAACCGAATACTACAAGCAGTTGTTTGGGCCTCCAGAGGATAATTGTGTATCCCTGGATGAGTCTAGGATTGAGGATGTTCCTCAACTGGCTGCAGATGACAATGATATTTTGACTGCCCCATTTTTGGAGAAAGAGGTGTTTGAAGCCATTTCATAGATGAAAAATAATAAGGCTCCAGGGCCAGATGGATTTCCGGCGGAGTTCTATAAAAAGTGCTGGCATATTATTAAGGGGGATTTGATACCAATGTTCCATGCACTACTGGAATCAGCTTCTTTGCTGTCCACCATGGAGGATGGCAAAGGCATAGATCACAGACGGCAAACTTCTTTGCCGCCCGCTAGCGGACGGCAAACTGTCCGGATGAACGCCTGGCAGCAAAGGCCTTCTTTGTCATCCGCTTCTTAGACACGGATGACAAAGGATTACGCCGTCCATCATCCGAGGCCAGCAGACGGCAAAGACAGCTGACGGCAATGCAGTGACGTGAGAGCCGTTAGGGGGTTAACGGCGCTCTTTGCCGTCTGCTGGCAAACGGCAAAGAGCCCAGCTAGGCAGCACTGGGAAGCTGCCACGTGTCCAGATATGCCGTCCGCCAGCAGACGACAAAGAGGTTTGAATCATTGCCGTCTGCTGGCGGACGGCATAGCTGGTCACTTTGCCATCTGCCAGCAGATGGCAAAATGACCAAATAGGCAGGCAGTGTTCCCAGTTTGCACAGGTGACTGCCACGTGTCCTCTTTGCCGTCTGCTAGCGGACGGCAAAGAGGTTATATATCCCCTGTTTTTATTTAAATCCCATTAATTAGACATGGTTTCAAACACAGATATACATGCATACATATCCAACAGCATGTCCAACAACATATTTCATCCAATCCAACAACATAGTTCAACAAAGTACAACATATCCATATATACATAACCAGAAACAAGTTTCCAACAACATATCCATATAGACATACATATCCAAACAAGTTTTCATAAACAACAAGGAAGCACCACAAGAATAGTACACTCCATGAATCCAAGCTTCCTCATGTAAAGCAAATCTGCAAATTGGGAAAGATGAAAGTTAGAAGAAGAAGAAGAAGAAGAAGAAGAAGAAGAAGAAGACTAGTTAGAAGAAGAAGAAGAAGAAGAAGATTTTTTTTCTTCTCTTTCTTTTTCTCCTCTCCTCTTCTTTATCTTCTTCTTCTTCTAACTAAGGCAGGTAAAAATGTCATTTTATTGCTAAGATAGGTAAATATGCTAAGTGTAGGTCATTTTAGAGCTAAGGTAGGTAAATAGGTCATTTTGGAGCTTAGTAAGGTTATTATGTCATTTTCGAGGAAAATAAGCTAAGTCTATATCATTTTGGAGCTAACAAAGATTATCATGCCATTTTTTACCTAAGTATGCTAAGTATGTCATAAATGAACTAAGTAAGCTAAGTATAGCTCATTTTTTATCTAACTTAGGTAATTATGCCATTTAGGAGGAAAATAAGCTAAGTATCCATTTGCAAAGCAAAACACTAGAGAAAACTTACCCTAATCACAACAAATGTGATGAAGATCGCAACTAAGGTAACAATTGATCCAACGCATAATGATACCAAGCCTCATTATCAATGGCATATTTTCTAATCTTCTTAAGCTTCAGGCGCATTGCATCCATCTTCAAGCGCATTGCATTCATCTTCATCTTGTGATCATCGATGACATCGGCAACATACAACTCCAATGTCATCTTCTCTTCTTCAATTCTTTTAATTTTTTCTTTCAAATACTCATTTTATTTTTCAACTAAATTTAACTTCTCGACAAGAGGGTCTGTTTCAAATTCCGGTTCACATACCTCCTAGATTAAAATATCTCTATGTCAACTTGATGGCCATAATTGTCATAAATGCGAAATGCAAAAATAGTTATGAAAGAGAATTTACCACATCCGAATCATAAAGTGGGCAAGGGCCGACCGGGACGGACATCAAGACCATGGCACTATGTATAAGAAACAATCATACAAAGTAAGAAAATTATAAATACCAACTATATAAATCATACAATCATACAAATAACTATATAAATCAAGTACAACGTAAAAATTTGAATACCTAATAATCACTATTGGTAATGACATGCTCTTCATCATCATTAATAAAAGCATAATCATCATCACTATCGGTAATGACGTGCTCATCATCATCATTAATAAATGCATCATCATGTGGAAGGCCACCTTTACATAATCGTTCAAGCATTGACAGGTCATCTGCAACAGTAACTTCTTCTTCTTCCGGCTCTTCTTGTCTGGCTCAGGGGTGAAGTCGGATTCACTATCGTTGTCTACTTGAATGTTTTGGGGTGGAGTAGAGCGGTTCTTGAAACGTTTTTTGGAAAGACATGTTTCTTGGAAGAATTCTCCTTCGTCATATGTGTCTTGGTTAATGTGAGGTTCATAATACTTTTCATTGGGGGGAGGTGGTCTAACACGTGGCGGCACTTCATAAACGACGTCCCAACCACTGAGATTCGGATCACTTTGACAGGCCCACGGTAGATAGAAAACTTGGGTTGCCTGTTGAGCTGTAATATAGGCATCGGGAACATCCAAATGGGTGCTTTGTTTGATTCCGACTAGCCCTATATGTTCATGAGTCCTTCTAGTCTCCCTCGTCTGGAACCAATAACATTTGAAGACTACGACATTTGGTGGGTTTTCACCATAGAATTCAAGTTCATAAATTGCTTCAACTCTTCCATAATACTCGATACTTCCTTCGCCAATAGTAGAGACACAACAATTTGTAGACTTTCGGTCGGCCATAGATAGCTCTTTGCCATAGGTACGAAAGCGATACCCATTGATGTCGTAATTTTGTCAAATGAACGGACCTTATAGTCAAAACCATTAGCTACTTGTCTCAATTTGGCATCCATAATCTCTGAATTAGCCTACAAGTTTAATACGAAAGGATTGTTGCATTAGTCGCAAATTAGCCAAAGAAAAGAAAGGGTCTAATGGAAATTACCATTTTTTTCAACCAAGAGATGAAACCGGGAAATTCGGCTCCTTGTTTTTCCAGAAGCTCATACTCTTCGACGGAATCCTTTTGGATCACCGCTCCATACGAGAATATAGCGATGTATCGACTGCATCAAATATCTAGGAATAAGAGAAGTTCAAAGGAATTAGAAGTTGTGAAACAATGTACCGAGATCTTACTCTATGTACGGTCGCACTTCTGTTAGGTTGTTGAAGAGATACAGCGAAATGGTCCACCATTCTTCAACATCCAACCTTACTGGTTTCCAACCACCGGCTGGTGCAAGATTCGTCAGCATTGTACCGAGGCTTCGGATTATGCAAATGACAATTTTTGGCTTCGTAGTGTGCGGTCACGAAGTTTGCCTCCTCCTTAGTGATGAATGCCTCCACAATAGATTCTTCCATTCTACGTTTATTTTTACATTTTGCTCGAAGCATCTTCTGCATCCTCTCAGTTGAGTAGCACCAACGATTTTGCACGCCCCCCCAATGGTGCCTCGGTCGGGAGATGCAAAATCGAGTGTTGCATTGGATTAAAGAAGCTTGGCGGAAAGATCTTCTCTAACTTGCAGATCAACTCCGTTGCCAATTGTTCCATTTCTTCTAGGAGGCCAGGCGATAGTTCTTTCACACAAAGAACACGGAAGAAATAGCTTAGCTCTGCCAGTACTAGCCATTCATCCTCAAGGATGAAGCCATGCAACATCACCGGCATTATCCGCTCAATCCATATGTGCCAATCATGACTTTTTAGACCAAATATTTTCAATTTTTGAAGACTCGCTCCCCTTTTTAGATTTGCTGCATACCCATCGGGGAACATCAACTGCATTTTCACCCACAAAATAATTTTCTTCATAGCTGGCCTTCCAAGATTGAACCATGCCTTTCGCTTCGTCCAGTTGATCCCCTTTCCTTTCGGTTCATTCATGTTTTGTAACGGTCTATCACATAGCTCCTCTTGATCGACTCTATCCTTAGTATTATCCTTTGATTTCCCCTCTATGCCGAACAATGTACCAAAAATGGCTTCGGCGATATTCTTTTCAGTGTGCATCACGTCGATGTTGTGTGGGCAAAGGAGGTCTTTGAAGTAAGGCAGATCCCAGAAGCATGTCTTGTGAGTCCAGGCGTGTTCCTTATTATACCCCTTGAAATACCCTGGACGCTCTGGATCTGGCTCGAGAGCGTTTAACTGATCTAGGGTCTGTTGGCCTGTCAACGCAGGTGGTGCAGAGTGTTTGACAACTCTACCTTTGATGAAGTTCTTCTTGTCTTTCCTGAACTTATGGCCAGGATGTAGAAACGGTCTATGCAAGTCGAAGCAACTATACTTGCGCCCTACCTTCAGCCAACGAAACTCAAGAGCTCCCTTGCATGTGGGGCACGGGAACCTTCCATGCACACACCAGCCAACGAATAGCGCATATGCCGGCAGGTCATGCGTCGAGTACATGTACCAGACACGCATTATGAAGTTCTGTTTGCTAAAGGTGTCGTATGTCTTGAACCCATTATCCCAAGCTTCTTGCAATTCGTCCTTAAGCGGCTGCATGTACACATTCATATTCTTACCCGGATAGTTGGGCCCAGGAACATAATCTGCCTGGGGGGGGAGATTGAGTGGAATGACAAACACGGGCCAACAGCTGTATGGGGCTGCCATCTGACCAAACACACTGAACCCATCTGTGCTGACGGCGACTCGAGGATGCCTTCGATTTGTTGTTTTTTCCTTATGTAATGCATCGAAGTGCTTCCATGCTTCACCATCCGATGTGTGCACCATCATCACATTCCCATCTGCATCTAGTTCGGTTCTTTTGCCTGTTTTGTGCCATGTCATCTATCTAGCCGTCTCATCGACCATGAAAATACGTTGAAGTCTTGGTATGATTGGCATATATCAAAGAACATTAACGGGTATTTTGGTCTGCGTCTTCTCACCCATACCGTTGTCTACCACAACATGCCTGGAAGAATTGCAAATGGGACAATAGTTCAAGTCCTCATACTGAAGCTTAAATAAGACACATCCTTTCTCACAGGCATGTATCTTCTCATAGGGCATCTTAAGAGCATGGAGGATTTTGTCTGACTGGTATAGGTTTGGAGGTAGCACATGGCCTTTGGGTAGAAATCGGCCGAATACTGTTATCATTGCGTCGTAGCATTCTCTGCCCAAGTTGAATTGAGCCTTCAAAGCCATTATTTATGAGATGGCATCCAGCTGACAAAGCTCAGTGTGCTCATGGAGAGGACGTTTTGAGGACTCCAACATTTCAGTGAAGGCCTTTGCAGATTCCTCCATCTCCTCGTACGAGTCCCGAGCATCATCAAAGTCTTGCACCATGTCTGCAGTCTCGGTACCATGCTCGTCGATGCGACAACGAACCTCGACTCTAGCACGTTGGGCAGACTCACCATGTAATGTCCAGACCGTGTAACCAGGCGTAAAACCAAACTTCTGCAGGTCTTTACTCATTTCAAGCTCGTCCCTCTTTTTATAGTTGTCGCAACGGGCACAGGGGCACCAGCTAAATTACTGGCCATTTGCAAATGCGGCTCTAACAAACCCCTTGATTTTTGTTAACCATTCCTCGGTCCAAACTTTCTGACTAGTGTAACCGGTGTACATCCATGCACGATCACTCATATTGACTTCCTACTGGACACACAAGAAACATATACATAATTAAGCAAATCATATCCATCAGTTAATGGAGTTTGTTAGTTTTATTATGTCCATGCAACCTACACGCTAATAGGTAAAGATAGGTCCTAATCCCACCCGAGTATGTGTAGATCAGGTTCGTTTTCCCATGCTCTGCTCCGGATCTGACGCAAAATTTCGGCAGCACCTCCCAGCTATTCTCTTGATACACGTCTCGGCAATAAGCAGAGAGAATGTGTACCCGGAGAACAACAGGGAGGCACTGACGAAATTCTGCATCGGATCCAGACCTGAGCATATGGGAAAACGAACCCAATCTACACATACTCGGGCTGTCCATGGATAACGTTGGACAATTTAAAAGAATCACGATTATAAATATGCAAATGCATGCATATTTATAGATGTAACCCTTTCGAACGGGAGACGGATAGTGGTTACGCATACTGATGATTGACACCTATAGCTAGAAAGTTTCATCAGCACGAAGACCGGAACAAAGCAAATGAAGGGGGGAGGAGGAGATGTCATTTGTGCTCATCATCGAACGCAGGGGCAGAGCTCGTCGAACACTAGACCCTCGCAGCGACGAAATACCTGCATATTTAAATCAAAAGATGAGTAACATAGGAAGTATTCGACACCGACGGCCACATGTACCTCACACTGACGATACTTGCTATTTACGGTACCATCGACACCGAGGAACCCTCTAACCCGCTCATCCCCGGGTAAACTAAATAGCAACTACCATCGGTGCAAGGTACATGAGGCGGTCGGCGTTGAACACTAGATCCACATCCCACAAGTGAAGCCGGCGCCCGGCGTCCCGCAACAATAGTTCTGGTGGCCGATGACGGTCGAACACCTTGGCGAATTTTTCTGGCAGCCTCTGCGATGAGGATTAAAGCCAAGTTTTGAAATTTCAAACAACCAAACCAACTTGAGTTAGTTTGGCTGTTTCAAGTTTCAACACTTAGCTTTCAATCGTCATCTCTGAGGCTGCCAGACAAATTTGCAATGGTGTTCGACCGCCATCGACGCCGAGAACTGTTGCTGCTGGACGCAGGACCCCTGTGTCACTTGTGGGACGTGGATGTAGTATTCGACACCGACGGCCACCTGTACCTCGCACTGACGATACTTGCTATTTAGGATACCATCGACACCGAGGAACCCTCTTCTTCTTCTTCTTCTTCTTCTTCTTCTTCTCCTCCTCCTCCTCCTCCTTTTTCCTCTTCTTAAACCTAGCACTAACCTAAACCTAAAAACTCAAAACTACACCTAAACCTAGCACTAACCTAAACCTAAAAACTCAAAACTACACCTAATTAAACCTAGCACTAACCTAAAACAAATCAAGAAAATAGAGAACAAAAAAACAGGAAAAAAACTACCTCTTGCTCCGGCGAGGTCGTCCGGTTGGGCGGGGCAGCCCAGGGCCGCGGGGAGGAGGACTGCAGCAGGGCGGGGCGGCGCAGGGACCTCGGGGAGGGGTCCGGCATCGGGGCGGCTCGGCACAGGCCACTCCGGCGACGAGGCACGGCGGGGCGGCGGGGCGACGGGGCGGCGGCGGCGACAGAGGAGAGAGGCGGGCGCACGGGAGGGAGGGAGAGAGAGAAAGAGAGAGGGGGGAGACGGCTCGGCCCGTTAAGTGGGCATTCTTTGCCGTCCGTTAGCAGACGGCAATGAGGGCCACCGTTAGGGCTGGCCCACGTCTCCTCTTTGCTGTCCGCAAGCAGACGACAAAGGACTAACATTGTCGTCCGCCAGCAGACGACAAAGTAATCACCTCTTTTGCCATCCGCTAGCGGACGGCAAAGAATCTGACCTAGCCACGCCGTGCCCTATGGGGCCCACCTGGCTCTTTGCCGTCTGCCTTATAGCTCTTTGTCGTCAGCTGGCCGATGGCAAAGAAGCAGCTGACAGCAAATAGCATTTTTGCCATCTGCCCTTTCTTTGCCGTCCGCTTTGTGGAAGCGGACGGCAAAGAGGCTCTTTGCCATCAGCTGGAGGACGACAAAGACCTGGCGGACGACAAAGAAGCTGATTCCAGTAGTGATGATTTATTCTCTGGACAGCTTCAGTTATTTCATCCGAATTTTGGAACGATAACCCTGCTTCCTAAGAAAACAGAGGTTGTGAGAATTGAGCAGTTC